>NC_134483.1:435359063-435659063 GCF_040206685.1 Ascaphus truei
CACCCAGTCAGTCAGTCACGCAGTCAGTCACTCACACAGTAACCCAGTCAGTCACTCACCCTGTCACTCAGTCAGTCACCCACTCACCCATTCAGTCACCCACCCAGTCAGTCAGTCAGTCACTCACCCAGTCAGTCACTCACCCAGTCAGTCAGTCACTCACCCAGTCAGTCAGTCACTCACCCCCCCAGTCAGTCACCCCCAGCCAGTCAGTCAGTCACCCCCAGCCAGTCAGTCAGTCACCCCCCCAGCCAATCAGTCATCCCCCCCAGCCAGTCAGTCACCCCCCCAGCCACCCAGCCAGCCAGCCAGTCAGTCACCCAGCCAGTCAGTCACCCAGCCAGTCACCCAGCCAGCCAGTCACCCACCCAGCCAGCCAGTCACCCACCCTCTTTCTCTCTGTGTCTCTCCCACCCTCTGTGTGTCACCTCCTCTGTGTCTCCCACCCCACACTCTCTCTCTCCCACACTCTCTCTCCCCCCCACTCTCTCTCTCTTCCCCACACTCCCTCTCCCCCACACTCTCTCTCTCCCCCCCCACACTCTCCCCCCCACTCTCTCTCTCTCTCTCTCCCTCCCCCCCACACTCTCTCTCTCCCTCCCCCCACACTCTCTCACTCCCTCCCCCCCACACTCTCTCTCCCTCCCCCCCACACTCTCTCCCTCTCCCCCACACTCTCTCTCTCCCCCACACTCTCTCTCTCCCCCCACTCTCTCTCCCCCCCCACTCTCTCTCTCCCCCCCACTCTCTCTCTCCCCCCCACACTCTCTCTCCCCCACACTCTCTCTCCCCCCACACTCTCTCTCCCCCCCACACTCTCTCTCCCCCCCACACTCTCTCTCCCCCCCACACTCTCTCTCCCCCCACACTCTCTCTCCCCCCCACACTCTCTCTCCCCCACACACTCTCTCTCCCCCCCACACTCTCTCCCCCCCACACTCTCTCTCCCCCCACACTCTCTCTCCCCCCACACTCTCTCTCCCCCCACACTCTCTCTTCCCCACACTCTCTCTTCCTCACACTCCCTCTCTCACCCACACTCTCTCTCCCCCCACACTCCCCCCCACTCTCTCTCTCTCCCTCCCCCCCACACTCTCTCTCTCCCTCCCCCCACACTCTCTCCCTCTCCCCCACACTCTCACACTCTGGATCTCTTATTTACCCTATATATCTTAACTGTCCTATACTACACCGCAATAACCTATACTGCTTTCTTCCAGATCTGACTCAAGCTTCACACGGAAGACATCGGAACCCCCCCTAACACAGAAGACAGGTAAGGAACACCTCCCCTCTAATGTATAACATTGGGTGAATGAGGGTACCTGGACATTGAGGGACTGCGGATCAGGTAAGATCCCAGGCGGGATTGCTGCTTTAGATATTGTGAAGCGGGGATGTCCAAATACTGGTTAAGGGGTTCAGGAAACTAGTCATTCACACCTGGCTTTTATTTCTAGATCCGACATTTACACACACACACACACACGTAACCAGAACGAATTGTAGTATAATGTAATACAATAAATACATTTATGTCAAAAACGAATGTTGTTCTGACTAGGAATTTATTAAATGTATTTTATTTATATATTTTATTTTAAAGCGAGGCTGGGGGCGGGGTTGGGGGTGGGACTAGGGGCAGGGTTGGGGGCGGGGCTAGGTGGCGAGTAGATTTTTGGATGATATATATATATATAAAACGAAGACTTCATCCCAGCGTGGGAGGAAAGATGGCGGTGCACTGCGTGTCAAATACTGAAGAGTGCGTTCCAAAATAAGGAAGTGCGGCTGGAACTGGTTCAAAGTGTCAAAAAAGATTTTATTGAACGTATAGCAGCATGAATTAAAAACAAGAGTCAGAAAAGGGACCCTTCTCACGTTTCAAGCAGGTACTGCACTTTTTCAAAGTAGCTAACTTTGTGTATATGCCCTTTGCTTAGCAACACAATGTTAACCCAACGCGTTTCTTCACACTAAGTGATTTCTTCAGGGGAAACGCGCAGGGTTAACATTGTGTTGCTAAGCAAAGGGCGTATACACAAAGTTACCTACTGCCTGGACTAAGGATATCCGCGGTCACATTCAATTCGTTCCCTGCCCTGCCCGGAACCAAGCTACATCGGAGGTGTGTTTCCGGAGGACTTCGCCGACCGCTGTGTTGCACTCTGAGTTCCTGCTGGACGGAGGCTCAGAGAGATCAGTCCGGATAGACATGGCGGAGAGGCGGAAGAGCAGAGTTCCAGTGCCGGGGCATGATTATTATCTCATAACATGCTCTTATACTTTTGTTGTTTGTGAGTTTTAATTTGTTAAAGCTTTGGAATCTTTAAATGTATTTTTTAGACTTTTAATGCACTGGGATCGGGCGCTTTCTTCTTTTATATATATATATATATATATATATATATATATATATATATATATATATATATATATATATATATATATATATAAAAGAAACAAACTGAACCCTTAAATCAGCACTCTAGTACAGTATGTCCAAAAATGTATAAAGTTTATTAAAGCAATGTCACAAATATTAACAACATATAATTCCTGAGGTCTAAAGATACCCAAATACCTGTTCTGACTGTCAGCTACACATAAATCTATATTAACCTAATACAGTAGGTGAAAAAAGGTTGAAAATAATCACCTTTCACCTAGCCCCATGGGCATGTTGGGCTTAGCAACTCACATGGTGTACTTTTTGTAGACAAGCCTCTACATGGATTTTATGTTAAATGTTTAGAAATTATAATGTTCATTGTTAACATTTTGGGACATTTAGTCCATGTATTTGGCTTTAAAACTCTGCATAGGAACTCCATTATATCTGGCAAAACTATATGTGTTTTGCATGCCATGGCTCTATTGTGTCTTTTTCTTTTAAGACACAGTGGTTGTCATATTGTTGTTTTAGTGATAACTATCACATCTATTACTGTTGAAATATGAAGGTTTTGCATATTTGTTAACAATGTATCTGTTGCAGGGAAAGGAACATTTGTATATGTTTTTAATTCTATTTTTTGTCTTTTCCCTGCTATTCAGACTAACCTATGGAACTCTGTTTAGCTGTTTAGACTCTCCACCCACCTACTCCTGATTGGAGCAATGTTTGGCCAATCCGGCTTAAATATGCAACAAAACCTATCCGGTTAGACGCCTAAGAAAAAGTCCATATTGGCGAAACGTATGTTGGGATAGTTCGCTTGTTTCCTGGTGTACCCCCTGCCTGACTGTACTGTCCTGCTATGGCGTTACGCGTCACGCAAAAGACCAGCTGGATCCGTGGCTCTACTATGTTTTTGAGCCGCAAATGACTTGTGTGTAGTGCTGCTTACTACTGTGCTGCTTTGCTGTTCGTTTACAAGCTCCGGTATCTGTAAGTTCAGGGGTGGAGGTTTTTTTCATTGATGACTCAGCGTCTATTTATGTTTAACAACAGATGCTTATGTATATTGAGTGATTATCTGCTCTAAACTTCTGGACTTGTTTCTATTGGGATCCCGATTGAATGCATATTAATGCTGGATGGACTGTGTCATTACTTTGAGCCCCTTTCAAGATTATATTACACCAGGGCACCATCTGTGTTAATCCTAACTCCCCTTTTCCTTTATTTGAGTACACTGTTTATATGGTACGGTTTCCCTATCACTGTGCTTCTCTATGATGTATTATCAAAGGATGTCTTGTCTAATTTAGGCAATTATAACACCGGCCAGTGGAATAGGGGCTAGGTGAATGGTGATTATTTTCAACCTTTTTTGACCTATTAGGTTAATATTGATTTCTGTGTAGCTGACACACAGGATAGGTATTTGGGTATCTTTAGACCTCAGGAATTTTATTTTATGTTGTTAATATTTGTGACATTGCTTTAATAAATTTTGTAAATTTTTGGACATACTAGAGTGCTGATTTAAGGGTTCTGTTTGTTTCTTGTTGTCATATATTTATTTCCCTTAGCACCGTCAGGGGTGATTATATGTTTATCATCGCACATACCTGATTTTAGTGTCTATTATTTCATGCAGTCTGTTGCGGGTCTCTTTTTTGTGTTTATATATGCCATATTTCGTCAATTCTAAGACGCACATTTTTCCCATTTTCACATGGCTGAAATAGGTTTGCGTCTTAGAATCGATGTACTGTACTAATTTTTTTTAATCAGCTTGGGGGCGCTGCTGGAGATGCTGGCTGGGATCTACAAGGTCTGCAGAAACAGCATGGCTACGATCACGCCCCCTCCTCCATGAGGTGCAGAGAGATCGGACATGCCATTGCCCTGAAGCACCTTCCTACCCATCATGTTCTTACTGCTCTCTTATGCGTCACTCTTTCGCTGCTTTGAAATCTGATGCTGACAGCAAAAGGGTTAAGAAAAATATCCCCCACACTGACCCTGCCCTATCTGTGTGTGTCTGGGTGTGCCCCCCTCCATTCCCTCCCCCCCATCCCCCCATTCCCTACCCCTCCATTCTCTCCACCCTCCCCCCATTGACCCCCTCCCTCCCATTCCCTCCTCCCGCCCCTCCCTCCCATTCCCTCCTCCCCCCCTGCCTCCCATTCCCTCCCCCCCATTCCCTCCCCCCCATTCCCTCCCCCCCTCCCTCCCATATTACATCCCATTCCCTCCTCCCCCACCTCCCTCCCATTCCCTCCTCCCCCCTCCCTCCCATTCCCTCCTCCCCCCTCCCTCCCATTCCCTCCTCCCCCCTCCCTCCCATTCCCTCCTCCCTCCCATTCCCTCCTCCCCCCCTCCCTCCCATTCCCTCCTCCCCCCTCCCTCCCATTCCCTCCCCCCTCCCATTCCCTTTTTTAGCCACCAATCTCAAAATGATGAGGCAAGAAGGACAACACAGCTATCTTTGATTAGCACTTCCAAGCTTTTCTGTATCATCTGCCTAGGACACCAGTCAAAAGTTCTAGAACCTATATTCATTTTCAAAAGAGACAGTCAGTATGGTCATTTGCATTACCCAGAAGCCTCATCTGCAGCTGAACCTCTGTGTTACCAAGAGTATCTCCCTCAGATTAAAGTCATATAACGGGTGGTTCAAACCACTAGATACAATTCCATTTTGATTCCTCTGTTGCTGTTTTTAAAACCATTATTTAGCTTTAAAATCTCAATAATAATTTTGGTTAAGAAAGCAATTGTTGAAAAGTAAAAAGTTGATGGATACTCTGTATATACATACAGTATAGTATATAAGTAGTGTCACCCCAAACCTTTGAGAGTGGTAAAACTACAGTATTCAGGCTGTTGATAAAATGTTGTTTTATAAAAAATAAAAATAAATAAATGTAAGCCTTAAAAAGTTGCAGCATTATTTCCAAACCTCTATTTTTCAATATAATGAACCATCACCGGGTTTGACAAAAACAATGACTCAATGAGGATGTCAGGTTTCCTGCTTGAAAGCAAAGAGAAAGGAGACTACAGAGAATGAGAAAAACATGTGAATGAAAAATCCTTGGCGCATGTTTACAAATGTTTTTCATAGATACCTTTCAGTGCTGCAACATGATCTCTGGCTCATTCTCTTAAATAGGCTGTAAGGTGTCTTCCTGTGTCTTATGGAATAGCAGCACTTAGTAAATATGGCCCTTTATGCTATTAGTGGAGCGCTGTGTGTCTTCTACACACACACATACTCAAAATAGGACTTTGTTCATTAAATATCAGACAACACATTGTAAAAATCTTATATTCGTTATCTGTTTTATGACAAATCATAATAACTCAAAGTTTTAAAAGTGAAATTGTTGCAGCACCATTTCCTTCTTATGTGTAGAGCAGGTTTTAAAGTAGATAAAAAATATATATAAGAAAAAAATTCCACTACATAAACATTGCGAGCTTCCCTGTAGAAAAAAAAAATCAAAAAAAAATAAAATCGGTGTGCTTATTTTCATCTCCTAAATTAAAATCACCAACTCGATAGTGGTAATGAAGCAGTTAAAAATGGATTTAAACAAGTCAGTGGTCATTTAATAAGGATAAAGGAAACTAAAGTATCGTCCAGTGGTACAGAGTTGACTTGTGAGGGATCGTTTCTTTTGTCCTCCCATGGCTAGTGATGATGAAGACTGCTGTAAAAACTGTGTCAGATGTGTGCCAAGAAAGACTTTCCCTAAAAAGGCGGCTCCTTTGATGAATATCCCCAGAAATGGGCTGCTGGACCTGGTATGCATGGACTTCTTGTCTTTGGAGCCTGATAATAGTAACATCAGCAATATTCTAGTAGTCACTTACCATTTAACTCGATATGCCCAGACTTTTCTCACTAAAGTACAACGAGCGTCAACAGTTGCCATAGTGTTATGGCAAAAGTACTTTGTACATTATGGGTTACCTGCAAGACTTTACTCTGATCAAGGAAGAGATTTGGAAAGTTGTATCATAAATGAATTACTGTCTTTATGTGGGATAAGAAAATCTCAGATGACGCCATATCACCCATAAGGGGACCTTTAACCGGAAAGGTTCAGCAGGACACTGCTAAATATTTTGGGGTCTTTAGAGGGGTAAGTGGAGTCAGCATGTACACCATTTAGTACATGTATAACGAGTCCACCAGGTTCTCCCCTTACTACCTCATGTTTGGACGGGAGTCCAGGTTACCGGTAGATTTATGCTTCGGCGTGCCAGCAGATGGACCGTTGACAACTACATACATGCAGTATGCTTAACGGCTTAAAGAGCAGTTAAGAGAAGCATACAAACTTGCCACTGAAGCATCTGGGGTTGAAAATCAGGGAAATAAAGATCACTATAAAACACCAGGTACTAAGTATCAGAGACAAGATCCTGGTAAAAAAAACGGGATAGCAGGCAAGCAAAAAATTGCTGACAGCTGGAAGGCAGAGCCCTACCTAGTAGTAGAAAAACTGAGTGAATTATCATTGTAGCCAGGTACCCCTTGTCACGGGAGACCAACCATTTACACCTCTTTTACCAGGATCATACATTGAGCAAAACATATTTTATTATGTTTTAATATAAGTTTTTTTTATTAATTAGCACATTCAATTAATTAATAATTTAGGTCCACCTTTAGAGTATATTCACAGATTAGATTAGTTTATGCTATATTTATAGGTATTACATATGCACCAATTGTTATTGCTAGTGTTTATTTTTATATATATATATCACCAATGTATCTACCTTTAATAATTACACTGGTTTGTTTTTGTTAGTTTTGTATAGCACAAAGTGCATTTATGCTAATTTAGTATTGATTATATTATTTTTCTAACATTAATATCATACTATAAGCTGTTTACAATTGTGTGTTGAATCAGCAGAGCTGATTCCAGTCTTCGTTGAGCTTTTTCGCCATGTTTACGTGGACTTTGCCCTATAAAACTGGCTATGACACAGCAACCAATCAACTCCTGAGGAAGTCACGCAACGTGACGAAACACGTAGAGACGAGGTGACGTCATTTCAGTGGGTCACGGACCAGGTGCGCAGCATCACTATCGGTCCCCCTCCGCTCCTGTATATGACGCCCCATACAGTTTCTCTCCAATGTATATGTTATTTTAACCTTTTGTAAGTGTATCTTCTAGGGACACTCTCCTTATTAAATTAACCCATTTTTGTACACAGTTACGCGCTATGGAGCTTGCGCTCTTTTTTTGTTTTGGTTTTTGTGGACGGACGTTCACAGAGGTACACAATTAGGAGGCTTTATAATGTGAAATTATAATAGGCTTTATTGTGCCTGTTCCTTTTCATCAGGAAAATTATCCAAACACAGGGGGGGAACAAAGCTTCCATTCACTTGGGAGTATTTCTAGTGAAACACTATGCAATAATTCACATCTCCCTTAGTCAAGCAGTTCTCGCAGCCCCAAAACATATAACATGAAATAAGCAGATATAAGCAGTCTCTTAAGAATAAAAGTCTTATCTGTTTCTTGGAGGGAAAATCTCACTTCCTGGTTCAGCTTCAGGTGTAGTAGTTTTCCCTGTGTCTTGAATTCAGCTCTGCTGTGCAGAGCTCAAGACCGGTCAGCTCCAGAGATCTGGGTTTCTTTTGGTCAGTCTCTCCTGGGACTCAAGAACCTCTGCTCTGTCTCTCCAAAGGTCAGCTCTCAGTCAGAGCTAGGGAGGAGTTACTTCCTGTCTCAAAGGCAGGCTTTTTCTACTACCTGTAATCAGGCAGGTGGTGCTAGTTAATTTGCTAACAGCAGTTAACCACCACACTGCTGGATTAGAGGCACCTTTGTGAACAGGGATAAGTCCCCTGTTACAGTTTATATATATATATATATATATATATATATATATATATATATATATATATATGTAGCCCTGTTTCCCTTAGAAATACAGTAACTACTAATGCTGTTGTCACCTGTCGGCTCACAGGAGCCTGAGTCTCTGCCACAGAGAGCCATGGGGTATCACACTTACGAATATGGTGCAGCGCCTCCACCTGCAAGGAATCCCAATGGAGTGGGAGGAGGCTGTGGCAGGACGGCCTGTAGCCGAGGTCAGGGAACAGTCCACACGTGTAGTTTCAGGATAAATGAAAACGTTCAGTGGCTTTATTTCTCCACAGCAACATAACATGCGGGTACACTGTCCCTTTAAGCAAATAAATCCTGCTCCACGTTGGGAGAAAACTGACTAACACAGCAGTCCTAGCTAGCAGGCTGGCTGGCTAAATCATACCCAAACCGTAAGAGTCTTTTTAAGCAGTCATGCAAACAAATGAAAGAAATCTTACTTTGGCTGCAGTAAGTAGTGTGCTGTATCCTTCTGGCTAGCAGCACATCTATCCATGTGCTCTCCTCTGACACAGGCAGCTACTGCTGGTAACAAGATCCTTATCTACCTTCCTGGCTCTCAGGTGTCAGCTTACTTCCTGACTACCTAACTTCCACCTGAGTTAACCCTTATGAGTGCTGGATGAAGCACTCAGACATATGTTTCCCAGGCATAATTGATAGGGTTTGACTTCACCCTGTCACATACCTCCCCTGTTTGTGTGTGGCTAGTGTCCCACACGGCTGAAGCCCGACCCTCCACTCCTTCTCTTGACAAAAAAATCAGCATTTCCATGGTCCTTTCCAGGTCTATGCTGAATATCAAAAGAGAAGGGTTGGAGGGCCATATACCACCTGGTCAACCTTGGATTTGTGTCCTTCATGGTGTTTAACCACTTCAAGGGTGCATGGTCAGTGACCAGGGTGAAGTGTACTCCGGCGACATAATGTCTCAAGGCCTCAATTGCCCATTTTACAGCGAGGCACTCCTTCTCAATAACGGAATACCTCACTTCCCTTGGGAACAGCTTCCTGCTGATGAACAGTATGGGGTGTTCAACACCATCAAATTGCTGAGACAGCACTGCTCCCAGTCCTACCTCTGAGGCATCCGTCTGGATGATGAAGGGCTCTTTAAAATCTGGGCTCCGAAGAGCGGGGCCCTCTGACAGGCACTTTTTTAGCATGTCAAAGGCGTCTTGGCACTCCCAAGACCATTTAACTTGGGTCGGGGCACTCTTTTTTGTCAGATCTGTTTGGGGTGCAGATATTTCTGAAAAATTGGGGATAAACCGCCGGTAATACCCTGCTAACACCAAAAGGGAGCGGACCTGTGTCTTTGTCTGTGGATGGGGACTTCCTTTATGGCGGCCACCTTGCTAGCTAGTGGCCTTACTATCCCTCCCCCAACGGCATAGCCCAAGTACTTTGTAGTGGATTTACCCAGGGCACATTTTTTTGGATTTGCAGTGAGCCCTGTTTCTCTTAAGGACGTTAGGACTGCCCTTAACCTTTTTATATGAGACTGCCAGTGTCTGCTATAGATGACAATGTCATCCAAGTAGGCCGCGGCATATGCCCTATGGGGTCGCAGTACCTTGTCCATTAACCTTTGGAATGTGGCTGGAGCCCCATGTAATCCAAATGGCATAGTGACGAATTGGTATAACCCGAGAGGGGTGGCGAAGGCAGTTTTGCATTTGGATTCTTCCGCTAGAGGTATCTGCCAATATCCTTTCATGAGATCTAGGGAAGAGATATACTCTGCTTTCCCAAGCGAGTCAAGCAATTCATCCACCCTAGGCATTGGATATGCATCAAATCTGGATACAGCATTTACCTTTCGCAGATTCACGCAAAACCTCACCTTCCCATCTGGTTTAGGGACCAACACGATAGGGCTACACCATTCGCTGTGGGACTCCTCGATCACGCCCAATTCCAACATGTCTATTATCTCCCTCTCTACCAGGTCTTTTCGGCCCTCTGGCAATCTATAGGGACGGGACCGTACTTTTACACCAGGTTCTGTCTCAATCCTATGGGACACTAAATTAGTCTGCCCTGGCAGCTCCGAAAAAACATCTGGGAACTGGTCCCATAATTCTAGTAGGTCTGACCTTTGTTCCGTTGTTAACTGCCCTCCCATGGGAACCTGATGGTCATTGTATGTACTACCCTTTGGAAGCTGCGGACCCAAATCCGTCTCTCCTTCCCGAGGGTGGATGAACAGCGATCTCATCGTTTTCCAGGGTTTCAGGAGGTTCACGTGGTAGATTTGTTTACCCTTCCTGGACCCTGGTTGAGAGATCTCATAGTTCACCTCCCCGGTGCGGCGGAGAACTTGGAAAGGACCCTGCCACTTCGCAAGGAGTTTATTCTCTGATGTCGGTAGTAGTAGCATCACTTGGTCCCCAGGTTGGAAGACCCTCAAGCGAGCATTTTGGTTGTACTGCCTCTCTTGACGTTCTTGGGCAGATTTGAGGTTTTCCTTAGCAAACCGACCTATCATGTCTAGGCAGTTTCTAAGGTCTATGACATACTGAAGGGTATTCTTGGAGGGGGAAAGCTCCTCCTCCCTGGATTCCTTTAGTAGGTCGAGAATACCCCGAGGTTGGCGTCCATATAGGAGCTCAAACGGGGAGAAGCCTGTGGATGATTGGGGAACTTCTCGTACCGCAAACAACAGGAAAGGGAGAAGTTCATCCCAAGCTCGCTTTTCAGTGTCCACAAACTTCCTAAGCATGGTTTTTAAAGTACGGTTAAACCTCTCTACCAATCCATCAGTCTGAGGATGGTAGACGGAGGTCCGGACGGATTTTACCTCCAATAACTTTAGGACATCCTGCATTAACTTTGCCATGAAATTTGTTCCCTGGTCAGTTAACATTACTTGGGGAAGTCCTACCCTAGAGAACAGTTCTAACAGCCTGTGAGCAACCTGTTTAGCAGTGGCTGATCTCAGAGGGAAGGCCTCAGGATATCTGGTGGCATAATCTACCACAACGAGTATAAATTTATGTCCCTTCGCAGAGGGTTCTAAAGGTCCGACCAGATCTACCCCAATTCTCTCGAATGGGACGGCTACCAAGGGCAGAGGAACCAAGGGAGCCGGCTTCTGTCCTTTTTGGCTAGTTAACTGGCATTCAGGACATGTCTCACATATTTTCATGATGTCACCATGTATGCCTGGCCAGTAAAACCGGAACGAGATGCGGTCCGTGGTTTTATCTCTGCCCAAATGACCACCCCATGGGAGAGTATGGGCTAGGGTGAATACCGTTTTAATCAACCCTTTAGGGACTAGCATCTGTTGAATGACCTCCCCTGTTTGTTTAACCTTATTCACACGATATAGAATGTCATTCAACAGTTCAAAATGTGGAAACACTTTTACACCCTGTTCATCCATTATCTTGTTGTTGACCTGTACCACCTTCTCATATTGTCTAGCCAGAGCTGGGTCCTCCCTCTGCCTCTGACGGAAGTCAGGAAGATCCAGGTCTGGCAAAATTCCCGTATCTATCTGTTCCCCACCCTGGTCATCCCCGGCCATGACCTGCAGTCCTTTGGGCTGACTAATGTTACCAAGAGTCCCAGCCTTTCTTAACCAGTCCTCTTTTTCCGCACGTCTCTGTTTACGTGTCTTTGGGACATGGTGTCTACGGGGAAAAATCTCTGGGGAAAAAGGGAACAAGTCTCCGGGCTTCTCCGGTACCAGAGAAGTAGGCTCCGTAGGAGTAGGGGCCAACAATGTTTCGAGGTAGGGCCAGTCTCGGCCAAGTAGAACAGGAGCAGGTAGCCAGGGAGCAACTCCCACTAGTAGGCTAGCCTCTTGATCCTGGATACGCAGTAGAACGTTCGCCGTCGGGTATCTCTTTGTATCCCCATGGATACACTCGATATTCCAAGGAGAGTCATAAGATAGTCTATTGCTTGGAATTAGGCCCTCTAGGATCAGGGTTTTTCCAGAGCCCGAGTCCAGCATGTCGTTTACTTTTGTCCCCTCCAGAGATGCTGGGACTAACCACGGATTGTGGTCCCCTCGGAGACAAGCTGTGGCAGTGGTTCTGCCATATGAACAGCCCATCTCATCATCTCCTGAATCCGCAACCTCGGTCATCAGCGGAAGCTCTCGACGGGGCTCGGTGTTTGGACCTCTCCGCTGTTGGATGGGGTCCTCCCTTCTGGTTGGTGGGGTTATCCTCTCCACCGGGTGGGTGACAGGAGTCCAGGTTCTCGGGGAATACTGTGGGTGGCGGCCTCCCTTGAGTGATCCAGTGGCCTCGGACCCAGGATGGGCGTCTCTGCGGGAGTTTGTGCCAGGAACCCTCCGAGATGGGAAAGGGTCTTCCGATCGGGTTGACTGGATCTCCCGAGCTGGCGGGTTGTAGAACCCTCGATTGTCTGCTCTCCTGCCTCTAGCATCACCGGAAGCAACTGGTGTTTGCACCGGCCGTTCCCAGCTATCCTGTTGGGTGTCGTCGCCCAGGAAGTTTTCCACCAAGCGGACCGCTGAATCCAGGGAAAATGCAGCGTGTCTTTTTACCCAGGAGCGGGAGGAGGGGGGCAGAATCTGTATGAACTGCTCAAACACAAACTGTTCAAGGATCTCTGCCTTGTCATGTGTTTCAGGTTTTATCCACCTGGTACATAAGTCTACTAAGCGGTGGGCTACGACCCGGGGTCTGTCTCTGTTTGTATATTTGACTGTCCGGAACCGCCGTCGGTAGGTCTCTGGAGTGAGGCCTAGGCGATCCAGAATAGCAGCCTTTAGTTGCTTTAAAGTGAGCAGCCTTTAGTTTCAAAAGTGAGGAGAAATGCCTCTGGGTCTTCGTTTGGCTTCATTTTATGCAGCATCACCGGTGGGTTATTTGGAATCCCTGGTCTGCCTGGGGCTGGGCCTTCGGCCAGCAATTGGAGTAGCTTTTGCTCTCGCCGGGCCTGTCGCTCAGTTTGCTGGGCCTGTCGCTCATCTTGCTGGGCCTGTCGCTCAGATTGCTGGGCCTGTTGCTTAGCTTGTTTCTCTGCTAGCTGGAGCTGTTGCTCAAGGAACTGAGAAAAAATTGTCTCCATTTTTGTTTTTTTCCCCCCGTCTGTGTGTGTGTATGGCCCTTCAGATACAGGGCCCATCCAAGATCCCACTTCTGACACCACCTGTGGCAGGACGGCCTGTAGCCGAGGTCAGGGAACAGTCCACACGTGTAGTTTCAGGATAAATGAAAACGTTCAGTGGCTTTATTTCTCCACAGCAACATAACATGCGGGTACACTGTCCCTTTAAGCAAATAAATCCTGCTCCACGTTGGGAGAAAACTGACTAACACAGCAGTCCTAGCTAGCAGGCTGGCTGGCTAAACCATACCCAAACCGTAAGAGTCTTTTTAAGCAGTCATGCAAACAAATGAAAGAAATCTTACTTTGGCTGCAGTAAGTAGTGTGCTGTATCCTTCTGGCTAGCAGCACATCTATCCATGTGCTCTCCTCTGACATAGGCAGCTACTGCTGGTAACAAGATCCTTATCTACCTTCCTGGCTCTCAGGTGTCAGCTTACTTCCTGACTACCTAACTTCCACCTGAGTTAACCCTTATGAGTGCTGGATGAAGCACTCAGACATATGTTTCCCAGGCATAATTGATAGGGTTTGACTTCACCCTGTCACAGAGGCCCTCACAGGAAACAATCACGATAAGCACACTTGTGTAAAACAGGACTGGCTTTACTAAACATGTGCACATAACTTATACTCTATACATATCATATTCAATATTAGCACTGGGGTAAAGTATAACGTAACCCCGCTCCCACCACCGTGTACCCCCACATCGTGTCCACAGTATAACCCCCCTTGTCCCGTGGTCAGCGCTGCCACTATGTGCGAGTATTCGTGTGGTGCACGTGCGTAACAATACCTGCCCAGTGCGACAGCACATGGGCGTTCAAAGATCTTCACAAAGGATCCGACGACGACCTTCTGGCGACGTCCGGTTCCAATACGACGGTGTTCCGTCAGGGCAGTCCACCCGGAGTACAGTCCTGCTCCCTCAGTGGAGTAGGCCTGATCGCAAGCCTCTGCGCGGGAAGCGCAGCGTCCACTGTGTCCCTCACTATCACTGTGCAATACTAAAGGGGCAGAGTCCCTAACCTGGGGCCTGTCCCTGAAGCACAACAACCTATATGGTGGCTCAGGGCCTAACTCGGGCCTAGGGGCTGCTGGCCTAATGCAGTGGGTCACGGACCCCTGCACTCACCTCCTACCCCTAGCTCTTCCTGGTCCTGACTCCCAACATGCTGCCAGTGACTCCCATCCCTATCCTGTTAGCAGGGAACCCTCCAGCCCTATTGGCTATCTACTGTCATGTGACTCAGCTAAGGCTCATGGGAATTGTAGTTCCCTCATACAGCCTCTGCCTGATAGGCTGGCATTCGCGAGCTTGCTTCTGCGCATGTGCGACTTCTCTAAGGGCCTCCGCATCGCCTCACACACTGCACATGCGTGCGCAATTCCAAGATGGCGGCCCCCGCTATTCGAGTGCGCCGCTAGCAGCCGCGACCGGCTTGCCTGCTCCTGACCACAGCGAGGTGAGCACGGCAGGGGAAAGACCAACTGGGGACCTGGCTACATATATATGTAGCCCCGGTCACTTATTGGTCCCAGAGACCCCCTCTGTAGTGTGCCGAGGGGTCGCGGGTGCCGCCGGAGGCAGCGACGGACTCGCCGGCACGGCGCATAGGTCCCCGGTGTCTCGGCGGCGCACCCGGCTAGCGGGGCCGCCATTACAGGTGCTCGCGCATGCGCAGTGGTCGCGCATGTGCAGAAGGCTCACAGGAGCCAGTACGAAGTCGCGCATGCGCAGAAGCGCGCACGTGGCCCCAATGTATCTGCAGCCTCTGTGGGACTACAGTTCCCATGAGGCTTAGGGCCAAAGACCCCAGGTGTCCCCAAGTGGCCAATGAGAGGCCAGGATTCTCAGGCAGGGAGAAAGAGATACTTTTCACGGGCATAGGGCAGCGGCAGTTGGAGCTGGGAGCAGGAAGGGGGAGGCAGGGTGTAGGGAGCAAGAGGCTCCTACACCAGGTAAGGTATCCCCAGGTCCCAGGCAGGACCCAATTCCCTGTTAGGGTAGTGGGTAGGTGGTACTGAGGGACGGCCCCTAAGGTAGGGACCCCGCCCTTAGGTGTGAGTGTGTGTGCAGTCTTGTCAGTGTCACGGCTGTCAGTGCTGTGAGCGCTGACAAGAAGGCACAGTGTGAGTGCAGTGCAGTTGCTGCAGGTTCAGTGTGAGTGCAGTGCGTTGCTGAAGGTTAAGCAGAGAAGCTAGTGAGAGGGTATCCGGGAGGTGAAGGGAGAGGTAGTGTGGGTGCAGGGGGTCAGTGACCTGCCTGCCTAGGACAGTTCTACCCCGCAGGCCCTAGGAGTATTCCCTGAAGTCACCGTAGGTTGCTGTGCTGCAGGGACGCCCTATAGTGGTAGAGAGTATCACCCCTTACTGAATACCAGTTAGGGACAAAGCACAGAGTTGCAGTGGTTGCAGTCATCTGGGACCAGACGGCTGGACACCATGATATCTGGAGGCTACGTGTCGGAGGCGTCTGACCCTTTTTGAAGTTGTTGCCGGTCACTGCTGTGACCGGAAGTTATTATTAAATCAAGTGCACCAACACCGGTCAACAGGCGCTGATCCCGCCTTAGGCGTAACTCTTTAGGGACACTAAGCGAGTGGCTAAAGAACTGAGCCTATACCAATAGTACTATACATGGACATGGCGTGGAGCACGCGGTAGCGGGACAGAGACGGTACTCAATAGGGGCGTGGCTGATCCACTACTGTTATAAGGACGGTACCAGTTATCAGGGTGTTAGGCGTTGCTGCTAAGGTTATGTGTCAGGTTATGTGTTAGGATATGCTGTGTGTGAATTGATATCTGTTATTGCTACGTTGCATTATAGAGTGATAAGGTTACCGTGCATTATTACAGTAAAACTGGTTGCATTCATATGTGTGTTATTGTATTTCTTGCCCAGGGCAATCTCACATCACGGGGATCCTGGGTAAGTGGAGGCGCTGCGCTATAAGTGTTACCCCAGGCTTCCAGCTAGCGGAGGCTCAGATCTCCTGGAGCCACAGGTTGTGTACAATTAACAGTAGTCTCTTTAGGAAGCGTCAGAAAAAGGGCTACATATATATACATACATATATATATTTAGTTAAGCTATGGTGGGTAAAAAAAGTGACAAAAACCCTCCACAGCAAAGCAAATAGCAAATGGCAAATGGATATATATATATATATACACACACACAGTTGTGTATTTCAGCCATTTTGTTGTAGATTTGCTGGTGTGCTTGGGATCATTGTCCTGTTGCATGACCCAATTTCGGCCAAGCTTTAGCTGTCGGACAGATGGCCTCAAATTTGATTGTAGAATACTTTGGTATACAGAGGAGTTCATGGTCGACTCAATGACTGCAAGTTTCCCAGGTCCTGTGGCTGCAAAACAAGCCCAAATCATCACTCCTCCACCACTGTGCTTGACAGTTGGTATGAGGTGTTTGTGCTGATATGCTGTGTTTGGTTTTGCCAAACGTGGCGCTGTGCATTATGGCCAAACATCTCCACTTTGGTCTCGTCTGTCCAAAGGACATTGTTCCAGAAGTCTTGTGGTTTGTTCAGATGCAACTTTGCAAGCCTAAGTCGTGCTGCCATGTTCTTTTTAGAGAGAAGAGGCTTTCCCCTGGCAACCCTTCCAAACAAACCATACTTGTTCAGTCTTTTTCTAATTGTACTGTCATGAACTTTAACATTTAACATGCTAACTGAGGCCTGTAGAGTCTGATATGTAACTCTTGGGTTTTTTGCAATTTTTCTGAGCATTGCACGGTCTGACCTTGGGGTGAATATGCTGAGACGTCCACTCCTGTGAAGATTGGCAACTGTCTTGAATGTTTTCCACTTTTGAATAATCTTTCTCACTGTAGAATGATGGACTTTAGATTGTTTGGAAATGGCCTTATAACCCTACCCAGATTGATGGGCAGCAAACAATTGCTTCTCTAAGATCATTGCTGATGCCTTTCCTCCTTGGCATTGTGTTAACACACCTGAATGCTCCAGACCAGCAAACTGCTAAAACTTCGGCTTTTATAGAGGTGGTCACACTTGCTGATGAACAATTATTCAAAGGCATTTGATTAGCAGCACCTGTCTGCTACTTAGCTTCTTAATTCCTATGGAAGCAGTAAGTGTGTACTTAGTTTATAATACATGGCTTCTCCATTTTGGCTTTATTTTTGTTAAATAAATCATGACACGGTGTAATATGTCATGTGTTGTTGTTCATTTGAGGTTGTACTGTATTTACCTAAATTTAAGACACGCTAAGGAACAGATGATTGTTATTATGTCCTGATATGTAAAACAATAGAATTGAAAGAGGGTGTACTTTCTTTTTCACACAACTGTATATATATATATATATATATATATATATATATATATATATATATATATATATATATATATATTGTCGAACACTGAATATATATATATATATATATATATATATATATATATATATACAGTGTTCGACAATTAATGATAACCACTCGCCCAAGGCGAGTGGATTTAGGCCGCTGGCGAGCCGTTCTGCGGCTCTATGAATTCCCCTGCTCGCGCCAATGTGTGTTTTTAAAAGAGGGTCGACCCTCTCCCCCCCCGTTCCTCCCCCCCCTCCCCGTCGTCTGGTTTGTCTTGTCTGTCCTGTATGTGATGTCCTTGTCCTGTACTGTGGCAGTTACCGTTGCCTGATAAATGATTAAAAAATATTATTGGGGGGAAGTAACACAATGGGATGTGATACAATGTATGTTGATGTGACCCCAATAAAGAAAAATTTGAAGTTGAAAAAATAAAAATAAATCAATAATCCCCATCCCCGATTGGTGTGACGCGGGGAAGAGGGCCGCTGGCAGCTCTGGGTCAGCCCCAACCCCCCCTGCCCCTGATCCCCGCTTGCTGCCCGGGATGGGAGGTAGGCTGGGGGGGTCCCACGGCTGCTGCCCAGGCGCTTCCCCTCCGTCCCACGCTCTGGTAATGGGAGCGGGAAAGCAGGCTGGCAGCCTTGGCGGCAGCCTGCGCACGCGCACGGGGGAGAGGGGGCGGGAGGTAGGCTGGGGGGGTCCCGCAGCTGCTGCCCATGGGCTTCCCCTCCTTCCCACGCTCTGGTAATGGGAGCGGGGAAGCAGGCTGTCAGAAGAGGCGGCAGCCTGCGCACGCGCATGGGGGGGGGGGGGCGGTATTTTTGGGTGATTTGTCGAACACTGATATATATATATATATGTCATATTTAGATTTATTCACTGTCACTATTTTTTTATTTATTATATTAATTCACAATAAGATCTAAGCGCTGTGTTTTGGGATATTGTTTTCATTAAGAGTGA
Source organism: Ascaphus truei (assembly GCF_040206685.1). Lineage (NCBI taxonomy): Eukaryota > Metazoa > Chordata > Amphibia > Anura > Ascaphidae > Ascaphus > Ascaphus truei. The sequence goes on from NC_134483.1 coordinate 435,377,807, forward strand.
GGGCCGTTGAGTTAAGGTTGCCCATTGGGCATAAAGCACCAGTAAATATATACACAAGTCTCGCCTGGTTTTATTCAAGGGATCCATCTATGATGTACTAGGGGAGGAAGGAGTCAGGCCCAAGCGCAGCACAGCACATATAGACTGTGGAAATAGAGGGGTTACACTAATAAGATACTGCAATGTAACATTGTGGTATGTTATTCTTTTCCTTTTTTTTATGAGTTTCCTTAACACTGTGTTACATTGTACTATGTTAGTAAGAAAAGATGTATGCATTATAGGAGGCCTGTCAAACACAGGACCCGCGGGGCCGGGAATCTTAGTCATGCGGCCCGCTAGCTATGGAAATTTCCTGGCAAGCAGCCTAAAACTGTGCTGAGGCACTGACTGACCTGTCTGTAACTGCAGTGACCGGCAATAGCTAGTGCGACACCAAAGCAGGATTGGGCTTGCTGAGATCGGCGCGGCGATGACTGACAGGCCCTGCTTAGTGTGGAGGGGGTTGGGGGGGCGGGGGAGATCAGAGAGCGGGTTGGTCACAGCACAATGGCTGGGGGAAGGAGCAAGGTGGAGAGCTTTAGCACTGTGCCTTCACCTGCCCTCCTTGAAGTCAATGTCAGGGGAGAGGGGTGCCAGTGTGCCTGAATGTGAGGGAAACTCAAGAAAAAAGAAGTGACATTACATCACTGGAATTATCGTCAGCTTAATGCTGAAAAATAAAGGAAAATATTTTAATGATGGTTAGATGTATTGTAAAAATGTTAGTTAGGTCGTAGGCTACTTTCTTTTTTCCCTTTCGCCCCTCTGATGATTAAGCGGCAAAATATATATATATTTTGAGGATGTGGTTGTTCTTTTCCAGAGTTAGGCTTTCTAACATAAACAAGCTTACAGCATGGTGTTAATAGCCACTTCTTCCTACGTAGACCGCCAGAAGTTTATTTTTTCAACCTGCTTCCACAATCATAATAATTTGATTTAGGTTCATTGGGGGGAATTCATCAAGAAAATACAGACTCATAGTTATTTGACTTACGGCGCTGGCAAATTTTCATGAATTCCTCTCATTATTTAAAAAGAAAACATTACGTTTTTTTTTTTTTTTTTTTACAGATTCAGACATCTGTAATTGCAGAGTTTTATGTTTATTTGGTCATGTGTTTATTTTATACATTGCTTTCAGTTAACATAGTTACAATATCAGAATGCTGTTTGAAATCTATATCTTCCTGGTATTTTCATTTATTCGTAAAGAAATCTAATCAGACATCCCCCCACCCATCACACACACACATGCAGTCTTAACACTTATAGTGACATAATGCAGTATAAAGAAAACATAGGCCTTAGGGATGATGAACAACTTTAATGATTTTTATTCTGTATCGGTTATCATACTGTATGACTTATTTATTATTGGATCCAGTGATTTGCTCTTGGGTATTAGAAAACAACATTTGGCAAACGAGACATGGTCTCGTGGGAGTGATTTTTTTCTGATATTAAAAAGTATTTAATTTAAAATAACATAAAATATATAAATAGAAATACTGAGGTCCATGTTCCCTCTGTTCAGTAAATGCAACTGTGGTTGTCAATGTAAAAAGCGGTTTATTTACGTCTAATTTCTTAAATGTCAAATTTCAGTTGATTTATAGTAATACTGTCTTCCGAAAGTGGTGCTATGATGTGGATAAACTCCAAAACGTTTAGAAATAATCCCCTATCAAATGGATTGCGAAACTTCCCTTTGTCATCCTTGAAGTAAGCATACTTTTTCACGTTGATCCTCTCGTTTGTTGTTATGTTGACAGCTGCCATGTATAGCTGTAGATATATAATGTTATTTTATAAGTAAATGTAAGTTCAAGAGTTACAGTATAATATGAGCTTTCAGATTCACAGCAGCTTGCTTCAGAGATTACAAACACATGAAACAATAACGGCCTTTGGAACTAACGGTATGACTGCCTTTGGAACTAACGGTATGATTGCCTTTGGAACCAACGGTATGACTGCCTTTGGAACCAACGGTATGACTGCCTTTGGAATTATGAATGCCTTTGGAACTATAACGGCCTTTGGAACTTCCGGTATGACTGCCTTTGGAACTTCCGGTATGACTGCCTTTGGAACTACGGTATGACTACCTTTGGAACTACGGTATGACTACCTTTGGAACTAACGGTATGACTGCCTATGGAACTATGACTGCCTTTGGATCTTCCAGTATGACTGCCTTTGGAACCAACGGTATGACTGCCTTTGGAATGATGACTGCCTTTGGAACTATAACGGCCTTTGGAACTTCCGGTATGACTGTCTTTGGAACTAACGGTATGACTGCCTTTAGAACTAACGGTATAACTGCCTTTGGAACTATGACTGCCTTTGGAACCATAAACATATCAGGAAAGACAATAAGAAATACATTTTTTTTAAATAATTAAAATTAATGTCAATAACATAAATTATTAAACATCTGTGTCATTGTCCTTATAATATAAGGTCTGTAAAATAAGTTTGTTCCACAATGCAGTTGCTGACATTGCTTGGGCTGAGGAAACAAAATAAGTTTTTCATCATTATGTGAGTACTTAATTTATTTGTATTTTACTCTTCCCAATAAAACTGTGTTATTCACTGAAATACTTTTTACCTCTACTTTTAACATGTAATTACTGAACACACTGTTTTAGTTTAAATAAGATAAGTGTTGTATGTTGGCAAAACACCAATAGAATAACCTCAATAAACAGTGTTATTCAGTAACTACAATCCTGCATCATGTCAGTGGAGACATGCATAGTAAGTGTAAAATTAGATAAAATATCACAGTAAATGTGCACAAACATTTTTGTGTACAGTATAACTTTTTTTGATCACAGATAAGAGGTCAGCATTGTAGATTAAACCATATGTAATCATTAAATACAGAACTGCTTTGACAAAGTTTTATTAGAATATTATACACCTTCTTTATACTTTGGCTTTTACATGGTAACAAAAGAACTTACATGTTCATATTATGATGAAGTTTCATATATTAGTGATTACTTTTGTCATTTTAAGGGCTCAAAGTTTAAATGTTTAGTGATTATATATTATATAGGAGGCAGCTATTACTATGTAAGATATTTTGTCTGACAATTAAATACTTACACACATTGCAGTCATCAATGCTGAAATAACCATGATGATGGAAAGAAACAGGAACCCAATTCCAATTAAAAAGCTTCGTCCTTCCATATGAAACCAGTCCCAACACAAGTACACCCCAATCGTACAGTTCATGCATATGGTAGCCAGAAATCCCACAAAGTAGGTCCTGCAAGGTAATTATTTAACATTTTACTTTGTACTGCAGAGCAATGAAATCAAACATGTAATTTAATGTAAAGGGAACATGGCACACATAAATAGACACATTTTTCAAATGGTACATACAAACGTACCAAGTAGAGTAAGCAAAGCATTATTAGGAGATGTCAGCAAGAAGGCTGGATTAATCTTTACTCCCTTTCCATGATACCCAAAAGAATCCCAGAAAGATAACCACTGAAGCTGTAACTACGGCTAATTGGTACAGTGGAAGTGCTTCCTTTTCCTCATTACTGCTCCATGCTCTTTTGTATCCCCCCTTTCAACAGATCATCACATTGCCATGAAAAACAAGAGAGGAAGAAGAGATGGAACATGGATTATATTCTGAATTCTCAACTAATGACTGTATCATGTGCTACTGGCTGCCTGTCCCCCATACACAAATACATGATGAAACTGTACCTGTTATGATGTCCCACATCATTATAGATGTAAGGACAATAGTGATCAAAATGAGAAACACAACGATTGGTGACACGACAGTGCTTGGAACGAAATGGCTTCACAAGACGACACGTGTGACACAGCCTGTTCAAGGGGCTTCTGCCATTCATCCAGTCATTCAAATTAACGATCTAAAATAAGACATTACATTTTTTTACTAAGTAACAGTTGTTGTTTTTCTGTCCATGTGATGTTGAACTATGCACCCACACGTATACATGCTTTGTTACATTGCTATCCTCAAAGAGACAGCTAAGGTAGGAAGAACAATTAAATGGAACAATGCCTTGTAGGACCAAAGTATGTGAATGGCAGTGACATGTTTAAGGGATTACATCTTGGTGACTGATGACCTTTTACCAAAATCTAACATCTACAGATGTAGAAAACGTGTTTACACCCGTTAATGCAGGGTAGAGTAAGGAGCGCATTTGTATGTAGACAAGTCCCCATTTTCCTGCCTCCAGTGTGGGGGAGCTGGCAGTTAGTATACCGGAGCTCTGCGAAGGATCGGGAGGTGGGGGCGGCCATTTTAAGTTAGCGCATGCGCAGTATGGTGAGGTGCACATGCACAGTGTTCATAGTGCAACAGTCATCTTAGAGTGGCTCCACAAGACGCCACACAGGACTACAAGTCCCAGGATCCTCAGGTAGGGAGACACCACATGGGGAGTCCCAGGCAATAGGGCTTGAGGAGCAGAGGAAAACCAGGATATCCTCCATGGGCTAGGGACACACGCGTCAGTCGGATGGAAGGCGACAAGAGGGTAGGTCGTGTCCAGGAAGCAGTGCCTCCTGGACTAGAAAAAAATGTGATTAGAAATGCGCAGCTAATAAAACTTCACAGTGTTAAGACACAAATAGTGACTTAAATCAAGAGTGCATACCCATATACCCAATACAGGGAAATAATAAGTATATAATATATACAAAACCGTAATAGGTGAATAGATTAGCGTCTGCAGCCGTATCAATAGAGTGGCTCACACCATCTGCACTAAGAAACAAAAACACAAGAAAACAGCGCAAAAACGCACATAGTGAAGTACATAAAAAAATGTGTATTATCAATAAAAAGGTAAGTAATCTGCGTACATCAGATAAGTTGAATAAAAGCATTGACTGTGATAAACACAGAGGTTACCAGTCAGCAGGTAAGTACACAACAGGAAATAATCTCATAACGATGGTATCGAGGTCGTCACGGCTCGTCAGTGGCGGTGGCCTCTCTCACTAGTGGCACCAAAGATCCGTCTCGGAGCTGAACTTATGAGACTAATCATTTATGAAAGGAATAGTACCTTAAAGGTTTTAGAAAAAGAAATTGATAAAACTATAAATATTCTTGAGCCATTGGTAATCGATAATGATTGTTCAGAAATTGAACATGAACTTAAAGCTAAATTAGAAAATGAGGAAGAAGAAATTCTTAAATTGAAGCACAATTTTTTTTAAAGAGATAAGTCTGATTATTTGAACAATAGACAGAGAGATTGGGCAAAGTACGAAAAAAATGAGGAATGAGGGAGGGTTGTGAGTCATGCTTATGTCCCACCCAGAAGGGAAAAAGGGGCTCCTATCACTCCAGAAATAGACAATATACTGATTCTAAATATCAGAATAGAGGTCAAAATTATAGCTATAGACACAGTGATAATGCCTATAGGAGAGATGAATCTCATGGGAGAGACCAATCTAACTATATACATGAGGGTCAACTTCGTAACCCTAATTATAAGGGCAAAAACTATATTGAAAATTTTAGAAATGAGGATAGATTTAAAACTCATCCCCAAAAAACTAGCAACTATTCTGTTGCTAGAAAAGAGATGACTCCAACGTCTCCTAAACATTCATCTCCTTCTTTTTTTAGAGATGATAAAAACCAGATGGGCACCACCTCTAGAAAAGAAAAAAAGAAAAAAAAGAATATCCCATCAAAGATAATAGAAAACACTCCCCAGGGCAAAAAGAAAAAAGGTCCCAGTCCGACGAGGAACGAGAGGGGGGGGGGGGGGGGGAGGGGGAGGGCGGCAGAATCCAAACGAAGAGAAAGTTATCAAGAAGGGTCACCCCAATAAATAAGGGGATCTTTAACCTCTGTTCCCTAGTGTTAACTAATGAACAAACTAATGTGTTAGGTAAGGGACTTAACTTTTCTAAATCATGTAGGCCCAACTCATTCCAGTTGTTTAGGGATTTACACAAATTTACTAGAAATATGACGCTTAAGAGGCATTTCCTCAAATCACAACATGATTCTACCTCTGATGTTGCGGATGTATCTATTACTACTAACCCTGTGCTGGATGGCTGTAAACACACGCATTTAGAGCTCAATCAAAGTTTTACCCTGCTCACTCAAAAGGTCATCATTTGGATACCTTTTTTAACATACTTAATAATGAGTTCAATTCGCTAGTTAAAGATTACAAAATGGGAGATATCAAACAGAATTTGAGTATTAAAGAAAATGTTGCCTTAAAAACTTTGAAAGAAAATAAGGAGATAATCATAAGGCAAGCGGATAAGGGTGGAGGCGTAGTGCTGCCAAATCGCAGTGACTACGAAAAGGAAGCCCTTAGGCTCTTACAAGATGCCTCTTTCTATAGAAAATTGGATAAAGATCCTACAAAAGATTTCCTTATCCTTTTAAAATTGTTATTGGATGATGCACAATCTAAGTCAGTCATTTCACCTGCTGAGTTTGCTTTTTTTGTATTCAGATAGTCCGAGAATACCAATATTTTACCACATACCCAAAATGCATAAAGCAAGTATTGACCCCCCAGGAAGGCCTATTATATCGGGGATCCAGTCAACTACAAACCTGTCTCAATACGTTGATTTCTTTCTTCAATCAATGGTTGTTAACTTACCGTCATATCTCAAAGATTCCACTGCTGTTTTGAATTTGTGTTGTAATCTTGAATGGAAAGAAACCTATAGATGGGTGACCTGTGACATACAGGCCCTGTATACACACATTCCGCACTTAAAAGGAGAAGAAGGTGTGAGCACCTTCCTTGAAAGTGATCCTTCACTACATTCTCTAAATAGAGATTTCATCCTCCGGTCAATCAATTTCATCTTGAAACACAACTATTTCATGTTTCTCTCAGATTTCTACTTGCAGGTTTGCGGAACAGCAATGGGGACACGCTTTGCCCCCAGTTTCGCAAACCTGTACGTGTGAGAATGGGAGAATCTGTTTATTTGGAGCAATAACTCCTTTAGGGGGAACATTATAGCATGGCATCGTTATATAGATGACGTTCTATGTGTTTGGAACGGGGATGTGGAGTCTGTCAACGAGTTTATATGTCACATAAATAATAATAATTATAACCTGAAATTTACACACACCACTGACTCTACGACAATAGATTTTTTGGATCTTAGACTAATAGCGTCATCTAATGGTGGCGTTGAAACGGAGACCTTTTTCAAGGAGGTTGATATGAACAACCTACTAATGGCAACCAGCAATCATAAACCCTCCTGGATTCGAAACATCCCAGAAGGACAGTTTATGAGATTGAGAAGAAACTGTAGTAACATAGAAGTTTTTGATAAACAGGCAGACAGATTAATACAGAGGTTTGCTGAAAGAGGCTACCCTATGGATCTATTGTCAAAGAACTAACAAGAGTGAGGCTTATGGACCGTGACACACTACTTGTCCCAAGCATTAAGAAAAAGCACACAACAAATGACCAAATGATTGATGTAGCATTTATTACGAATTTTAATTCAACAAATAAAAGTATAGAAAATATAATTTCTAAACACTGGAACATACTTTGTAATTACCCTATTTTAGGGACTAAGCTTGTTAAGAGACCTCGTTTCATTTATAGGAAAGCTAAAAACTTGAAAAACTTATTGGCTCCTAGCGATATTGGACAGGAGTTAAATTGAACTGCTGATTGGCTCACCTCCAAACCTGTAGGTAATCATATTTGTGTAGATGTTCAATCTGTAGATTTCTCCATTCCGATAAAAAACAAATTATCTCTAAAACAACAAAGGAAGTCTTCATTATTGAAGACTTTATTTTATGCACCTCTTCGTATATAGTATATCTCCTAGAATGCTCTTGAGGCTTTCAATATGTTGGTAGAACCAAACGCATGTTGAAGGTACGTATACAAGAGCATATCCGCAATATCAGAAGTGGTTTCACTAAACATAGTGTGTCCCGTCATTTTTCTCAATATCATAATAAAGATCCCTCTTTCCTCACTTTCAAAGGTATTCAGCACATCCCCTGTAGTAGACATGGAGGTGATAGGGTTAAAACCCTTTCTACCCAGGAATCCTTCTGGATACAGTACATAGATTAGATACAATGTCGCCCAAGGGGCTGAATGAAGATATCGATGTGTGGGCCCTTTATTAAGTTGTGCACACTTCCCCTGTGTTTTGTATCTTTTCTAACTAGTACCTTTTTTAATCATGATTTTTCTGTCATTTTAGATTTACTTTACGATTTTTTATTAGGGTCTAATTAGGTTTTATTGTATTTTCATTGTTTATGTATAAGTTTTATGCATCTGAGTTTATTTATATATATTTTTCATCATTTATGTACTATGTCATCCAATTAATGATTATGCTTCACCTGATCTGATTGCCATTGAAGCTCATTCGATTGGATGTTCACGCCTCCTGTGCCAGCCAATGTGTGAGCTTCGTGGGGTATTTAACATCCTCTAAACCATTGAGTGACTATCCCTGAGGAAGTAGCATTGCCGCTACGAAAAGCGTAGGACTGTCACTTTTTAAATATTTTCCTAGCCTGTGATCCCCTTGTGGAACTCAGTGTGTACCGGTATCGAGTCTGACGCTCTGTGTACGCGACGCCCCATGGAGGAGCTTGCGTGACTAACAGTGACGTCATTGACCGGTCCACTACATGCACAGCTTCTACTCAGGCTTTTTACTGCTCTGTGATACACGGGTAATTGGTATATATGGACATTTCGAACTAGTCACCACTGGATGTGACTTGTACACCGAAAGGACTTCTTATCCTCTGTTTCCAGGTATCCATCTGACCGGAACGACACCATCTTGATAGAAGGGACGCCAGCTCCAAGACGGATCTTTGGTGCCTCTAGTGAGAGAGGCCACCGCCACTGACGAGCCGTGACGACCCCGATACCATCGTTAAGTTCATGTTCAATTTCTGAACAATCATTATCGATTATCAATGGCTCAAGAATATTTATAGTTTTATCAATTTCTTTTTCTAAAACCTTTAAGGTACTATTCCTTTCATAAATGATTAGTCTCATAAGTTCAGCTCCGAGACGGATCTTTGGTGCCACTAGTGAGAGAGGCCACTGACACTGACGAGCCGTGACGACCCCGATACCATCGTTATGAGATGATTTCCTGTCGTGTACTTACCTGCTGACTGGTAACCTCTGTTTATCACAGTCAATGCTTTTATTCAACTTATCTGATGTACGCAGATTACTTACCTTTTTATGGATAATACATTTTTTTATGTACTTCACTATGTGCGTTTTTGCGCAGTTTTCTTGTGTTTTTGCGTCTTGGACTAGATCTAGTCTTGCCCCATAGGCCCCAGCTAGGCCCAGAGTCACTTCAGAAAAGTGTTGCAGGGAAGGCCCCAGGTAGGGACGCTCCCATGTTAGTGGCATCAGTGCTGTTGCACCGGTGACCAGATGGCCATGCGGTGTACTGTGGTCTGCGACCAGAACACAGGCCCATACACAGTTTAGGTGAGACCCTCCAGCTGGAGCTCGCACCATGAGATGGATCTGGACGCATAAGGAGTGAGGGGATTAGTGTCGGATGCCCCACATCGTGGGACCTGACTGACCCTTTGTACCTGGGTACAGGAGTGCCCAGGGAGGTATATAAGTGCACCAACAATTCACACAGGGGTTAGCGCTACCTCCCTCTTTGGGTGGGACTATTCTATGGACACCAGGTGTTTAGGTGCCTAGGGCATCGTCAGTACTTTGGGGGGACCACACCAGGGTGTCGGGTATTGTGTTCCGTATTACATTGGGATATTGTATTGTGGGTGTGTTTATTGTTATAGTGTGTTATAGTAAAGAAGTTATATTATACTCTGTGTATTGTGGTTATTGAGTCCTATGTGGGACCAGCCCGCTCTGATGGGATCCCTCATAGGTGGAGGCGCTGCACCGAACGGAAAGAGAGAGGTCACCCCAAGCTCCCAGAAGTGGAGGCTTAGGGCTCCTGCGCACCAACAGGTACAGCAGCACGCGTAGTTCCCTTAGTCCTAGGGAAAGGGGGCTACATGTAGATATAAATCGTAGTCTAGTGCTGTGTTAATGGTTTGACAGTGTTCATTAAGGAAAAGGGTATTAGAAAAAACTTGTCAAAATTCGATTTGCAGATTTTCCACCAAAATCCAAAGGCAGCTTGGGCACTACAACATTCAGATGGATCATCCTAATCCGCCATCGGATCGGTTCCGCCCAAATTTTGTAAATCTGCCATTGAATTTTGTATTAAATCCATTTGTGGATTTTTCAAAATTCATTTCACCCAAACCCTGAAATATAGGGTTTCAAGCAGAGAGAGAAGTGTTCCAAGCACTATGTATATGAAGAAGAAGATACTGGCATCAGGTCCAACAGGATCAGGACCCACAACCTCTCCTATTCTGGGCAGCAGCACTAGCAGTGTGAGCTAATTCAGCTGCTGGGGTGCTCCCCTGTCACAGCATACTTTTGTGCTCCACTGCTCTATTACTCTGTCTCTCTCTCATCCACAAACACATTGGTTTAAAAAAAAAATCCAAATCCCCCCCCCCAAAAAATGGATCTGCCTTTTGGAGACAGATCCGCAAATGAAGAGAACTTGCAAATTTGCGGCGGATTCGTGTTTCTGCGGAAATGTTGCCCATCTCTAATCACCACAACAGAAACGCAAAAAATATGTACTGTATAAAGAATAGTTTAAAAAAACAAAAACAAATTGAAAGAGTGTATTGCGTCAATAAATCAATTTGTCACCTAAAATCATGTGTTGTATGTCATTATTCATGTCCTTACATTTGGCGCACGTTTTATTCTTCTTTGTATGGTGTGCGTCACAAATGCATTAAGAATAGTTGTGTCTACTTGTCTTTTAACCCAAGAAAAGCTTTGCAGAGCTAAAAAAAAAAATGCAGCTCAACTCTGGGGGACCCCTAGGTTCCCATCAAGTAAAAAGAGGGGTTAGTTATGGGGAGTTGTTGCTTTAATCATTAGCTACTACTGGATAAGAATATACTTGCAAATTACTAAACAGTGTCCCTTAAGTCAAGAAGTAAATGCACCCCACTCAAACATTTTAAGCAACAACATATATTATTAAAAAACAGTAGTTGTATTCAACCAATGTCATAACCAGAGAAATATGTTCTCCTGACCTCAAAGACAGAATACCTGCTTAACAGCATAATTATACTCCTCTGTGTTTTGAGGAAGGAAACCAGGGCCCATCAGGGAAGCTTTTAAGAAGAAAATCCACATCAGTGCATTGCTAAGCAGGAACATGATATGCAATTCCCACAGAGCATAATATGAAACGGGTACGATCTGTTCAACGGAAAGGGAAAAAAACAAAACAAAACTGTTCAATCAGCAATACCCACAAACAGATCTATTACACACAAAAAAATGAACTGACTCACTATTACATAATCAAGCATGGTCATTTATGCCAGGCTAAATATGGAAGTGGTTCAAGTGTAAATAAATACAGCTACAGTATGTTTCATATGGTTACGTCTATCATAGCTCCTTCATTTGGTAAAGGAGGAAGCCCGGCTGCCTGGTTTCTTTTTTATCATTTTTCTTTACAGGATGGGACCAAACGGGTACCGGTGCTAAACTGCGTTTTTTTCCCCCCAGCTCTGAGGTTTCCCTGGTTTCTGAGATACTTACTGGTAAGGGTACCAGCATTTTAGTCCCCAGCAGGGGAAACAAAATGGGGGATAAAAAAAAATATAAACAGAAAATCTCCTGCATGATGCAAGCCAATAGGAAGCAGCAAAGTCATCCGTTGCGGCTTCCTATTTGCCCGCGACGTGGGAAATGCAAAAACCAGGAAGTAATGCAGGTATTTGTTTTTATCAGTAAGTATCTCGGGGACTGGGAAGACAAACACAGTTCAGCTCCGGAGACCCCTTCATTCTTATCTGTTAAAAAGTTTTTAACTTTCACAGAATTATGAAAAAGCACCAAAACTGCTGTTAAAATTCCCCAAATTTTGTTTCTCTTTACTTACTAGTCTTAATCCAACTTTTTTTTTTATTACTTACATTTTTATTGATCTTTTTTCCCCAAAATTAAAGAAAAGGGGCACATAAAAAAAGAAATAGGAGGGGGGGGGAGGGTACATTGATACATATACTTTGGTAATATCACAATAGGGGGAGGAGGAAGGAGGGAGGGGGACAGCATTTGTACATGTACTGTATAGTATAGAAAACAACAGTTTAAATACATCATAAATCATGCCGTTCAGAATTTTTTTGTCTAAATATGGGGATATTCCTGCATGACGGAAACAAGGGGCCCAAGTCTCCGAAAATTGCGAGGTGGAGCCATTCAGGAAAGCGGAAAGTTTTTCCATATAATCCAACTTTTACAGATGCAATCCCTAATAGTATGTTTTGACATTTTCTTTCGCCTTTTAAAACTGTTTCTCTCTCTGCACAGTGATTCTCACATTTGTATTTTACGTTAAAATGCTCCATACATACCGGCATCTCTTTTATGTACTGTAACTTTTGGGAAAGAAATAAAATATATGATTGGCTGCCACATCTTCCTTCAATACATATTAATACATGTACATAATAAATATTACACATTAATCACAATCACTAGATACTTCTAAACAGGGACATGTATTAAATTGCTCAACATTTTACATATCCAGATACATTAAAATCTGCTCGTCATGAAATATTTAGCAATCAATAATGTCCACTAGGGTACTTTTATATTGTCCAAAGCGGCCGATCAGGCCATTTCTGGCCAAAATTCGACATTGAAGTCAATGAGGCATTTCTGCATAAAATAGCCCAATTGGCCACTTTGGATAAAATAGAATAAGCCCCTAAATTTGGCACCAAAGAAAATGCTGTATATACACATTCGTGTTCTGTGGTACTTTATAAATCCAAGTATGGATTATAGAATGACAATTGTGGAAACATTCTGCTCCATAGCTGTTATTGTCTATTAATGAGTACCATACTTGCTGAATTTGTGCTGGTAACAGGCCATACATTTTTTATATTAAGTAATTTCTCAAGCTAATGAGAAGAAAAATGAACAGAATGGCCAGGGTATCCACAAAAGTTTCCAGCTTTCGTTAAGAGTGCAATCCCACGGAACCGGACAGAAAACACACTGTTATAAAGAATTTAACAGTCCGACTGGCTTCCCTGAACAAATCTAATATTACTAATAGCAAATATTTGGCTTTTGGGGGGGGGGGAATGTATTACAAATTGCATTTGTTAGGTGCCCCTGAATGGGCGAGTGCTTGTCAATGAAATGTTTTCTTTACACTTATCCCAACCCTGCCCTTTACTCAGAATCAAGAAAGATAAGGGAGGGGCAGAGAGGGGGCTTTGTCTGTGTAAACTCTTGTGAATACACACAGGGACATCACACATGGGTGTGATTTCCTATGGCTACTCCCCTAAGTCTCAGTTCACCATATTTACAAACTAACTTACGTTTTTGTATTAAAAAATATGTATAGGTATCAGTTTTATTTAAAGAAAAATACATCCTTAAACCTTTGGGAGCCTCAGGACGTAGCAACTATGCTATGGGGTCTGGCACTCCAGTGGCCCCCTCATGACATAGTAGCTATGTGGTCGTTTTGCTAGAGATCATCACGTTCGAAACAATCTGCACTGATCAGGAACGAAAGGGAAATGACTCCTCCCCTTCAGTTCCGTCATCAGTGACAGAGTGATCGGAGTGCCAGAGGTGCACTCACTGGGCTAAGCATGTAACTGGCATTATTTCACTTTGATCCTAGGTGCAATCGCTCCTTTCATTGAGTTCAATAGTGTATGTCTGTGAAACAGATTGCAAGGGATTCATAGCTGCAACACAATGGCTGAATCATGGGACAAGTATGGGAGCAAATAACTATGTTAGGACACCCTGAGGTCAGGTATAAAAATCCTTATCAATTACTTCCTGTGGAGCTTCTGCGTGTTCTCCTGCAGCCTCCCCAGCCCCTTGTTTTTAGGAACCGCCTGACCTTTGGGGCCTGGACTGCCATCACACCCTCCTATAGTTTGAAGCTCTCAAAATGTGTTACATTGTCTGTCTTCAAGAAAACAGCATTTGTTTCTACCTTACCTTATAAAAATAAGTTGGGTAACCCCACAGGAATAAAGTGCCATAAAAGAATAGGATGGGCCCTTTTGATTTACCGGGACGACCAAACACCAATGCACTGCAAAGAAAGACACAAACCAGACTGAATTATTATACAATTATAAAGCTGTTGTGTAAGCTGAATGGTTCTATACCAATAAACCATTATTCTTTTCTGGATTCAAATGAGAGCAATCCAGTGGTTACTATGTGTTGGAACTAAGGGATATTGAGTTCCATATTTTCTTTGTTTACAAACCCAGAGAACCGGTAGCTTTTTATTCATACATTTCCAATTCCACTCTGTTTTAAAAAAGGGATTTATTTTAGAAAGACTACCCCACTTTCTCTTTTTACAACATTTTGTTTAAAGCAACAATCCAGATTACGCAAGTTTTTTTTTTTCAACTCTTTTTTTTCCTTCAGTATTCGTACCGGGTGGGGTTACTCAGCAGCTGGACCGTCCGTGCCTTTTTAGCTACAGGAACTATAAGATATTTACAAAATAGAAAGTCAGTCAGCACCACTAATGAATCTACAGTATATTAAGACCAAATCGAAATGGCGCACGCGGGCAAGAGGATCGCCCAAATCTTAGCAAAGTACACAATAGAAAAGACACCCACAGCACTCCATACAAAACACTGTCAGCCACACAAATGATGTTCAAATTGCTTTAATTCTCCATGGTGAACATACTGTACACCAAGCATGTCAAACTCAAAGGCTAACACGGGCCAAATAAACAAGGTTTAAGTTTAGGTGGGCCGTAAAAAAACAAAAACTTAAATTTTCATAGAAACTTAGGTTTATTTCAAAAAGTACAGTATAAAAAAAGAACGATAAAATTAATGTTTTTTTCCTGACACTTGGCATCCCCGATTCTCTCTCTCCCTCTCTCTGACTGACTCACTCTCTCTCTCTGACTGACTCTCACTCTCTCTCTGACTGACTCTCACTCTCTCTGACTGACTCTCACTCTCTCTCTCTGACTGACTCTCACTCACTCTCTCTGACTGACTCTCACTCACTCTCTCTCACTCTCTCTGACTGACTCTCACTCTCTCTGACTGACTCTCTCTCTCTCTGACTCTCTCTCTCTCTCTGACTCTCTCTCTCTCTGACTGACTCGCTCTCTGACAGACTCTCTCTGACAGACTCTCTCTGACAGACTCTCTCTCTGACAGACTCGCTCTCTCTGTATAGTGGTAAAGTGAACACAGGCGCAAACAAATAAAAAGTGGACACTTATAATAAGTGACTAATCAAAAACTTAAATAAGTGAAAAATGTGATAACATTTAAGTAAATACAGTTTCACCCCCTGCTCTGGAACCCACTGGAAGGGGTAGTCTTCACTCTTCCCCCACAGTAACAGCAAAACACACAAAATCCACGGGGAGCATGGGGAGGAAACAAAAATAAATTTAAGTGCAGCAAAAATGACAATGTGAAAAAAGCCTTCAATTGACTTGGCTCTAATGAATTGACTACTTACAAGATATAAGAGTCAAAAAGGCAGGGTTGACTCAAACGGTCAGAGGTAAGTGGATGATGCAGTTGTCATCAAAGTGGATCAGGTCCCCAGGATCACGCACCCCAATGTAGAGAGAAAAACTGGCATAGCGCAGATCACTCAAGATAAAAATAGCTTTATAACAATAAAATATTATACTCACATTCTAACAATAAAAAACGGGCATATCACACTGCATTAGTGTAGGAAGATTTTAGCCAGCTGGCTCACCGTCCCACAACGTTCCCCCACTCCTCCGCCTCCGGTCAGCTGTTTAAACTGCGCCGACTGGCGTGTGACGTCACTTCCGGTTTCGTCGCTCGGTGAGGGCTGGATCCTCCTGCAACTCCTCTGCTGTATGCTCCTCTCTGAATAAGACTCCCACTCTACGCGTTTCGAAAGCGACTGCTTTCTTCCTCAGGACACAGTCGCTTTCGAAACGCGTAGAGTGGGAGTCTTATTCAGAGAGGAGCATACAGCAGAGGAGTTGCAGGAGGATCCAGCCCTCACCGAGCAACGTAACCGGAAGTGACGTCACACGGCCAGTCGGCGCAGTCTAAACAGCTGACCGGAGGCTGAGGCGGAGGAGTGGGGGAATGTTGCGGGACGGTGAGCCAGCTGGCTAAAATCTTCCTACACTAATGCAGTGTGATATGCCCGTTTTTTATTGTTAGAATGTGAATATAATATTTTATTGTTATAAAGCTATTTTTATCTTGAGTGATCTGCGCTATGCCAGTTTTTCTCTCTACATTGGGGTGCGTGATCCTGGGGACCTGATCCACTTTGATGACAACTGCATCATCCACTTACCTCTGACCGTTTGAGTCAACCCTGCCTTTTTGACTCTTACATCTTGTAAGTAGTCAATTCATTAGAGCCAAGTCAATTGAAGGCTTTTTTCACATTGTCATTTTTGCTGCACTTAAATTTATTTTTGTTTCCTCCCCATGCTCCCTGTGGATTTTGAGACTCTCTCTCTCTGACTGCCTCTCTCTGACTGACTCTGTGACTGACTCTCTCTCTCTCTGACTGACTCCCTCTCTCTGACTGACTCTCTCTCTCTGACTGACTCTCTCTCTCTGACTCTCTCTCTGACAGACTCTCTCTCTCTCTGACAGACTCATTCTCTCTCTGACTCTCTCTCTGACTCTCTCCCTCTGACTCTCTCCCTCGGACTCTTTGACTCTGACTCTCTCCCTCTCTCAGACACACTCTCCCTCGGATCGCAGTATCCTGGCGGCAAACGGGGACTTACACCGTAACTCTTTCAGTTCCAGAGGCAGTCCCAGAGTGGCGAGAGAGTGCCCTTAAAGCACTCATTCTGATTTACTTTTCGGGAGAATGTGAGTGTGTCCATCCCCCTTGAATCTAATCATTTGTGCATTAAAACTGTATTATGCTATGTACTCCTCTGTTTTTTAAGAGAGAGTCACGCGTGATCAGACCATCTTTATGCGAGTGATTTTTTCACTTAACCACTTTCACTGGGTCAATCTTAGTATAAGTTCATTGTGTGCCAGCACTCTATTGTGCTTTATATTTTTCCACGGACAAACCAGAGGACCTGATTAAAGGGAAGTACCACACTTAGGTGGGAACGGGCCTGAAGAAGGGCCTCCATGCCTGATATGTAGCATCCCTTGTATATAGACACTTTTTTGGTCTTAGCTATCATTAACTGCTCTGGTTAATATATCATGTTTATTCTAGTACTGTTTTGGATTAGTCCTAGTGTTTCCTGTGTAGGCCTACTGTATTTGTTCCCTGTTTCCCCAGGCATTGGGTTCCATCATTAGTGTGGGGAGTGGGGGCCACTGCTTCCAAGTATTACCCTGTATATGTTTAAAAGATTACTTGGTGTATGTTCACCATGGAGAATAAGAGCACTTTTTTTTAACATCATTTGTGTGAGTGCCATTTTTTTGTACGAAGTGCTGTGGGCGTCTTTTCTATTGTGTACAAGATATTTACAGATCTATGGTAGTTGCCGGTGTTACAGCTCCAGATTGGGAGATGAAAATGGCCTGCAAATCTCATGGGACAAAAGAAAGCAACGGCAGATTACTTGGCTTTCTATTGGATGGCACCGATTGCCATTTTTTAAAATCCAGCAACTAAGACTGTATCTATATTGGAAATTGGGGGTCCCCAGGGCTAAAAAGAACACAGTTCAGCTCTGTAGGACACACCGGTTCAAATTCATTCTCCAAAAGTAGTGGGATTGCTGCTTTAAATCGTATTAAAAATACAGTCCAACGATCTTTACCCAAATGTTATTAAAAGCAAACACCGTACCAGGATTTTTATTCAATCACTATGACCACAGGAACAACCATAAATATTTGATTTGCATACAGTAATAGTTTCATCTAACCCATATCAGTTTGACAAAGATATGAAGTTCAACTTTTAACCTTATATTTAGCGGTATCCACAAGCATGAATTAATAGAAACGCTGCACATGTAAAAGTTACACCATGAGAACACCAAGGATCAGATCAGAGTTTATATTACATAAAGATACTGTATTGTCTGGCACAATTTATTTGGAATAAAAACATATTTTAAACTGAACATGGACAGTAATATGTACCATTATGTACAGTAAATTAGGTTCTAATTCCTAACCTATTTTTCCTTGTTCATTAAATATTTTTCCCTTATTACTTGGAGGTTTCTCAGGAATTGAAGTAAAAATTAGTTTATGTTCCAAAGAATAGTAACATGGTGAAACATTAGTTCAGACCTCAGCAGTGGCCAACTCGGATTTTTAAGTTTCACAAATATTCATGTGGGAATTTAGTGTTCACTTTGATTACAAATTACTTTTGTTGTCTCTGCCTTATAGATAAAATATGTATGATACTTCAGTGCATTTCAGAGGTGGTATCCTACATGCAACACCTCCCCCAAAACAACTAACTCAATAAATCGTAATCAAATATACACAAATATAATCTTCTTTACAGGTTTTAGAATGATGTAGCCTAAAAAGAAAAGAGCAAGGAAACAGAATTTGACAAAAAAAAAAAAAGTTGAATTATCTGTGTTTAGTTGCATGCCCTTATCCAAAAACATTTGCACATGCACATACTGTACTATGTAGTATTCAAGTGTATTTAAGTCCAAATCCACAGAGGTCAGTTATTGATTTAACAAGGTGTTAATTTAACCTGAATTAAGTGCTTACACGTATCTTCAAAGCTCACTAACGCACTGTTAGGTGCTGTTATTCTCTGAAAGCGGTATTGCGTTAACGAGAGAGGGGGAGAGAGAGAGAAGGAGCACACCTAAGAGAACTGCAATATATGATCGTTTGGATATGCAAAGTATATTTAAATTACTTAATTTACCATATGTCCCAGGTATCTCATGTGTGCTTGGGGTGGGATATAAGCAAATGGGGACTGTGGTGCTCTCTCTCTCTCTCTCTCGTTGTTGCTTTAAATGGACTAATAATAGAGTTTTTCACAAGTGTTTTAAATGCTTATGATACCACACAGGCCTCATCTTCATGTGTACTGTGTCATATACTGTAAATTAAATGTACACTTCTCAAGGATGAATCCGGCTAGTAGAATTTTGCACCACATTCAAGGTTAGTTCCAGGTTGTGAGGGGGAACCAACGTGACAGTTGCTTATAGATAAAATTATTGTGTACAGAGCTTTTAAAAGTTCAAACATCTTTTCTTAAAGTCTGCTGTGTACTATAATTTCATCTACAGATGCAGCTGCCGTTATTCGAACAAATCACGGAGCCTTTTTCGTGTGCGCTGCTGTACTCCACACGGCATTAATGCGGCGAATCGCCCCAGGCACACGTGTTTATCGCGGTTGCTTTGTTTGAATTTCATGGATTGTGTGCAATTACATGCAATGAAATGAATGAATTGTAATGTGTACAGTACTGTGCTACTGTGCTACTGTGTCAATTTCAGGTGTTTAAAACCCAGAACACTAAAATGCCATTTTCTGCACTCGCCTGCACTCGCATCTAAAGGTGGTACGGTTGGCAGAAATCCTGCGCCATGACATGGGTATTCCGAGGTATACAACGCGTGAAGTGTTCAAATAACGGCCGATGCATCTGTATGTAAAACTCTTGTTGGTTCATTGTGTATGACAACCTGCATTGAATCTGCTCTTCTCCAGGGCCCACACAGCTACTGGAACTTTGATGGGACAGGAACCACATACAAATGAACTACCTCCAGTCACATTTAGCGTTGAGGTTTTTTGATTGTATAATTGCCCTCTGTAGAAATGAGACAATTTCCTTAGACTGTAGTCCCTTGGCCAGCCTCAGTGGCGTGTTTCTTTTGTTGTCCTCACTTTCTAATTCAACTCCATCCTGAAGGTGAAAAGATGTTGTGAGTATTCTGTTACACTTAACCACGTCCACGACAATGTGAATACATTTGCAATCACATGACTTACAATGAATTAATTGAATTACAATGAGTCTGAAGCTGGTTCATATGTTATATGGCAACATATAAAGTAGCAGTCCATGCCAATCACCATGTTCTCAGCAGAATGTTCCTAGGTTGCGGCGGCAATTACGGGTATGCAGGCGCATGCGCAGAGCACCAGATAGTGGCGGCCATTACATGGTTAGCTCCGCAGAGTTCCAGCAGACCCAGAGGCTGAGAGTCACAGGGAACAGAGTAGCCAATAGCGTGGCCGGATCCCCTGCACAGAGAAAAGGATACATGCCAGTCGGAAGGGGGAGCAGAAAAGCAGGTAGTGCAGAAGGGGGAGCAGAAAAGGGTACTGCAGGGGGAGCAGAAAAGAGCAGGTAGTGTCCAGAGAGCTGTGCTCCCCTGGACTAGGCCTAGTTTGCCCCCTGAGGCCCCAGGTAGGCCCTGAGTCCCTACCAGCTTGTTGGTGCTGTAGGGAAAGGCCCCTTAGATAGGGATATTTCCCCTTTAGCTTATAGTGTCAGGGACACAGCAGAGACACTGCGCCGAGACTTGTGGCCTGTGGTCTGGGACCAGACCACCACCGCAAGACAGAGACTCTCCTAAGGTGGGACACTCCAGTGGGAGTCCACCCCACGCAGAGGTGGACGCCTTCGCTGACGACGACGTGGGATCAGACTGGTCTTATCATCAGTTGGCGGTACCCAGGTGCTAGAGCCCGGCAGGTATCACACCCTACAAGTGCACCGACGTTCTCCCACATTCTGTGGGTAGTGCTACCGCACACTTTGGGGTGGTTTTGGCTCCTGTGGACACCGGGTAGTTAGATGCCCAGGGCACCTCAGTACTTTGGGGGAACCGCACCAGGGTGTATAAGGTGGTGGTTGGACAGTGGGGCACTGTGTGGGCATGGCCGTGCGAGGCCTGTATATATATGTTATTATTTGTGTACCAGTAAAGATAATCTGTCATAACACTGTATGTATATCATTTCTCTACTGTTTGTTCCTGGGCAGGGGTTATCCAATTGTGTTTGGATCCCTCCCAGGTGGAGGCACTGTCATCACACATATCAGGTGCACCCCAGGCTCCCTGTATCAGAGGATCAGGCCTCCTGTGAGCCCAACCAAACAAGTAACACACACACGTAGTCACCCTAGACACAGGGGAAAGGGGGCTACACGTGTAATTGCCAGTTCTGTTTTACTCACTTGTTCACACAATAGTTGGACAGTAGGAAGATTTCCACTTAATACTGCTAAATGCAACGGGGTCTGTGGAGAAAACAAACAAACATGTAATTGTACTATAATGTGGTTAAATACAGAACTTTACAAAGCACATTTGCCCATGTTCACTAATCTGAGCATGCATTTTTGCATGTGCTATTGCTTTCATGACTTGCATTCACTTCAATACCACAAGTGTGAATTAAACAGCATTCGCGGCTTAGTACATTTGGTCAATAGTCTTTGTATTTGAGTTAATTCATGAATTTATTTATCAAATGTTTTATCAGGAAGTAATACATTGAGAGTTACCTCTCATTTTCAAGTATGTCCTGGGCACAGAGTTATGATGACAAATAATACATGGTTACAAATACATAGTTACATAATTGAACAGGGCATACATTATATACAAGACATTGCATCCACAGTTAAAGAAAAAATATATATTATATATATATACAGTATATATGTAACAGTTACAGACAAGATTAAAATGTGAGACAGCTGTAGTTTTGAAAGAACTTAGACTGGCGGCTGTGAGAGTCTCGGGTAGATTGTTCCAGTTTTGGAGTGCACGGTAAGAGAAGGAGGAGCGGCTGGATACTTTGCTGAACCTTGTGACCATGAACAGTCATTTTGAGTCAGATCTCAGATAAGGGCTGCATGTGGTAGGGGTGAGGAGCTTGTTCAGATAGACGGGTAGCTTGCCCAGAAAGTATTTAAAGGCAGGACAGGAAAGATAAACTTTGCGCCTAGACTCAAGTGGTGACCAATCTAGTTCTTTGAGCATTTCGCAGTGATGTGTGTTGTAGTTGCATTGGAGAACATAACGGCATATTGAATGGTAGAGGGTATCAAGTTTGCTAAGGTAGGTTTGGGGTGCCGAGCCGTATACTATGTCTCCATAGTCGATAATTGGCATTAGCATCTGCTGTGTGATACGCTTTCTGACCAGCAGACTTAGGGAGGATTTGTTCCTATAAAGAACACCTAATTTGGCATATGTTTTGGATGTCAGGGTATCAATGTGAATCCCAAATGTTTAATGGGAGTCAAATCATATGCCCAAGTATTAAAACTAGTAACATGGGCTAGGGTGGTATTAGCGTTGGTTCTGATCTGGAGTTCAGTTATTGGAAGCTTTAAAAATGTAGCCTTGGTCCCAAATACCATATTACAGTCTTGTCAGTGTTTAAAAATAGTTTGTTTTGGGAAATCCAATTTTCAAGTCTCAAAAAGTCAGATTGAAGTATGTGTTCAAGGTCGGAGAGGCTAGGGCTGTGTGCGAATAATATTGTGTCATCTGCATACATGTGTATTGAAGCTCCCTTGCAAGCTGTAGGAAGATTATTGATGAATACTGAGAAAAGTAGGGGCCCCAGAACAGAGCCTTGCGGGACACCATGGGTGATATTCATGGGGTTGGAGTTAGAGCCTAAGATATGAACATATTGGGATCTACCTGATAGGTAGGAATGAAACCAGTTTAAAGCATGCTTCCCTATTCCAGAGCACTGGAGTTTGTTAAGCAAGATAACATGATCAACAGTATCAAAAGTCTTTGCAAAATCTAGTAATATTGCACCAGTGAGTTGTCCCAGTTCCATTCCACACTGGATCTCATTGCAAACTTTTAGCAGGGTAGTTACCATGGAGTGTTTGGGGCGAAAGCCAGATTGGAATTGGCTAGGGAAATTTGTCTTAGTATAGTAATCACTTAATTGGGAGTAAACACATTTTCCCATGAGTTTGGATAATATTGGGAGAAGAGAGATTGGCCTGTAGTTTGAGACAGTGTTTTTGTCCCCACTTTTGAAGATTGGAATAACTCTAGCAGTTTTCCATGTCTTAGGGATATGGCCTGCAGACAGAATAGAGTTGACTATGGAAGCAATTGGTTTGGCAATGGCTGGGGCACCAAGTCTTAGGAACATAGATTGCAGTAAGTCAGGTCCACATTGGCTGCTTAGTTTTAATTTGAGGACCACTTGTGTAATCTCATCTTCAGATACTGGGACAAATGGAAAATTGTGGGCAGTGTTGGGAGAGGCTGAGGTTATAGGGGTAATCTCAGAATGAGGTTCATGTTTGTGGTTTGGGTTGTGTTTCACTAATATGTTAATAGCACACCCCACAAAGTATTAATTGAATGCATTTGCAATGTCAGTGGGATTTGACAGAGTAATATCCTTCTTAGTGATATTATTTGGTTGTTGATGGCTAGAAGGATGGAACATATTGTTGATAACCTTCCAGAAGTTAGCTGGGTTTAATGTATTCAGCCGAAGATTGTTAGAGTAATATTGGGCTTTTGCAATGTCTTCTTTGCCTTGTGCACATATTCCGCAGGCATCTGTAGTTATTAAGATCCTTGGTAGTACCAGTTACTTTGTAACTTTTCCACAAGGCATCCCTGAAATGGTAGAGCACTATAAGGTCAGTTGTAACCCATGGAAGGTGGACCCACCGTACTCTTATTCTGTATAGTAGAGCATGGGTATCACAGAGTTTTAAGAACTCAGATTGGAAATAGTCGAGTGCATTATCGGGGTCGGGAATTAAGTCAATTCTGTACCAAGAGCAGTTGGCAAGGTCAGCCAGAAACTGTTTTGGGTTAAAGTTTCTAAATTTTCTAGTGAGACATACTAGTTGGTTTGGGGTGGTTTAATTTTCCTTACACATTACACTATTGCATGGTTACTGAAAATGTCAGGGAGGATGCCAGAAGATTGGATTCTATTGGGATTAAAGGAGAGAATCAAGTGTAGCAAGGAATGGTTGTGAGATTTCAGGTTTGTTCGTGTGGGTTGGGAAATGAGTTGCGTTAGGTTAAGTGACTTGAGTTGTATCTGGATGTTGTGGTTTTTAGGGTCGAGCCAATTGTAGTTGAAATCCCCAAGAACAAGCAGCTCACTCTTCTCATTCAGAGAGGAAATTGACCCAAGAAACTTGGTGATATCAGTCAGGGACTGTAAAGGGGCTTTAGGGGGGTGGTAGATGCCAGCAATCAGGAAGGGCTTAGAAAATGGGAGGCAGATTTTGCCAACTAGGATTTCAAAAGAGGGTTGGCTTGTGGGGCAATTTAACAGTGTAAATTGTAAGGTGTCTTCAATATAAAATAACACCCCATCTCCTCTCTTCAACCTATCTTTCCTAGAAGTGGAGTATCCCTGAATGGCGATATTTGCATAAAGGGTTTTAGGGGTCAGCCATGTTTCTGTGAGAACGATGGCTTTGGGTTTATGCATAAGGCACCATGCTCTTAGTTAATCCAGTTTGGGCTGCCGGCTCCGGATATTTATATGGGCGACAGATAGACCTTTTTGGAATTTGAAGGGGGTATTCTCAGTTGTATGGGACAGAGTTGAAAAGGGGGGCCTGGGTTAAGTTCAATATCACCTGCTAAAGAGAGTAACAGTCTGAGTTGAAATTTGAGTAGTTGTTTGCAAGTTGTACATGTGTGACTTTTGCCTTTAGAGTAAGCGGTGGTGGGTGTGCTGGTTTTCAGAGTTCTCCACCAACATTCTCTCTATGCCCAGGACATACTTGAAAACGAGAGGTAACTCTCAATGTATTACTTCCTAGTACAACATTTTATAAATAAAATAAATAAACATTCAGTAGATTGTGCAAGGCATTTGAGTAATCCAGAGTGTATAATGATATTGGGTGTGGGGCTGGAGGGAGGGGATTGTAATGGATAGAGTAACATTTCCATGAGGCCACAAGAAATAACAAAGTTAAGATACCTAACAGGTTCATTATCAGAGGTAGGTAATGTTGCATGAAGCTGTTGTGAGCCAAGTGAGACTAAACAGCAGAGGTATGCATTTTCCTTGCCAAAATGTGTTGCTGCATTGCAATGCTAGTGCCTATTCAGGGTTTGCAGAGGGAGTTGTGTGAGGGGCGGGGGGCAGTTGTGTGCAGTCTGTTGGGAGAGGCTGCAGTAAATAAGGTGTACGTTGGGGGCGGGGGGTTAAAAGTGCTGGCTAGCAAGCATGGGATCAGAGTGTGGTCATATAAGCTCACATTGTTGGCACAAAATATATATTTTTATGTATGTCTCTCTCCTACTTTTTTTGTCATGCTCCTTTATACCTACAATATCCATCTATAATATCCGTAGCCCTCTTTCCACGTGACTAAAGAGACTACTTGTGGTGATTACCTGTCAGGCGTACAGGAGGCCTGATCCTCCACCACTGAGAGCCTGGGGTGATTACGTTAGTTGGTATGCAGCGCCTCCACCTGCGAGAGATCCTAACGCAGTAGGATAACCTCTCACAGGAACCTACCAGTGTGACTGTGAGGGGGTAACCAGGCCATAAATAAAGGTCTTATGCCCGGCTAGTTACCTCCGAGCCATACTGGGGAGATTAGAGTGTCAGCTCTTGAACCCCGTCATGGCACATGCATTGTGTTGTAATAAAGAATTTGTGTGTTTTACCTTTCCAGGAGTGCTAACCAGTGGAGATCTCAGGCTATGAGTTTCAGGGTAGGTTTTCCGGTGAAGGTGTTGTCGGATTGTGTCAAGATAGAAGGGGTCCAGAGTTGCTGGCCACCCCAAAAATGTGTCCGGGTTTCAGGTCAGATTCCCGGGGACATGTAGATACAGACCTCCGGGCAAAATCCTCCCTGGAAAGCAGTTACGTGACTCACCACCAGGTTTCCCTGCTTCAGCACAGACCAGAAACGTAAATGAGGGCATAGGGATATGTGTATCCTGGGTACAGTGAGGGGTCCCTAGGTTAATGGGAGTCCCCGAGTATATGCTCCAATCACCAGAACCAAGTATAGAGGTTCTGGGTTGCTTCAACCATCAATAAGGTTGCAAGCTGATTATATGTCTAAGTCCAATTTCCTATGTGTTTAGAAAAGTAATTCTGAGATTGAACCTAAGCATTATTTGGTTCAACTTTTTACACATTTTCTTATAGGATGGTCTAGGAGCGCTGAAACTGTACGTGTGTATCTTTTCAGTTAAAGCAATGAAAAGAAGGACTTAGACAAAATTGTGAAATATTTTTATTTCTGACATTGTGTATAATGGTAGATATTTATGCCCTGTATATGAGCTGGGGATTTCCAAGTCTGTAGTTCCGAGAGACCCTGTGGCTACCAAGCCTGGCGCTACTGAGTCTGCTCGGGTCCCGGAGTTGAAAGCCACAGAGATTGCCAAGGTGTAAAGCCATTTGGGCGAAGGAGTTAGACTCAAGTACCCTCGTCCTGGCATGAATGGGAGTCATCGGACTACCATTCGCCCAGACCTTGAGATGCCTAGCTCCATGGGTGGCTTTTGACTCACAGGCGGCAGAAGTGCCAAGTTGGCGCATGCCCCTGTCAGATTTCGAATCCATCCTTGCCCGGCTTCAGTAGACTGGCAAGTCTCTGATTGGCTGGTAGGAATTCTCCCACGCTCGAATTGGCTGGAGTATTTCATGAATGGGACTGAAATACTATAAGAACGCCAGCAGCCAATTCGGTCCTCAGATTCTAAGCGACAAGACAGCAGCGGCAAATTTGAAATCACTAAAAGATGCTCTTGGAGAAATAGCAGTGACCGGCTTCAGAGATTTTTAAGTCAAGAAATTTTCTAAGTCCCACTTTTCTGGGCCAAGTTCTGAGAAGAGAATGTAGTGGTCGCGGCTGGAACTATACACCGAAAAGAGTACCAGGACGTTTGGTGCTTTCTTCCGGTCAAGGGATCTGGCAGCTCCGGAAGAGCTACAGCAGTGGCGTCTGGTAAGTCATGCCAATTTGAGTTCCAGGACTTTGCGGGCTAAACCCCAGTAACCCAAAGACATTGTTTATGGACTGTAGGAGCTAGGAAAGGCAATTTTTTTCACCCAGACCCCCAGTAAGTGTGTTTTTCCATTGTATATTGTCAGTGGTCGACAAATCACCAAAAAATCTACTCGCCAAACAAAAAAATCTACTCGCCACCTAGTACCACACGTGTGCTGCTTGGGCCAATAGGAGCTCACCACGATGTTAAATCCACTCGCCCGTGGCGTTCAAATGTATAGGTTTGTCGAACACTGTATATTGTAATCCATTATGTGTACGTCTGTTTCCAAGGAATAAATCACAATTTATTTTACTCCTTGTTTTGCTCAATGATCTGTACACGGTTTAAAAGATGTAAATACCTGGTCTCCCGTGACAACTAGTAATAGATAACACACACACACACACACACACACACACACACACACACACACACACACACACACACACACACACACACACACACACACACACACACACACACACACACACACACACTATGTCTAACTTATATTTACTGGCATATAACTAATGTTAATAATAGCAAGGCTATACAAGGTCGCACCCACACAATACTCCCACAGTGTAAGCCCACCACCTGTGAGGTTTCCCCAAAGTAAGGAGGTGCCTTAGGCACCGAACCACCCGATGTCCACAACAGGAACCCCACCCCAAAGTGTGCTACAGCGCTGCCCACAGTGTGTATGGCCGATGGTGCACTTTGGACGATACCTTCCTTGTCTTAGTCCAGACCAAGCTGTCTTGGCTGAAGGTTCGCAGAGCCGCAAAGTGTCCCATGGCGTGCGTGGTTCCTCAGGCGTCCGCCTCTGGTGGGACTTCCCACTGGATTGTATCCCTGTTGAGTCTCTGGTAATGGATAGGCCTGGACCTGGCTCCAGACCGCAGGCACTGCGTGGCGTCTCTCTACTCTCACTATAGGCAGCTACTGAGGAAATGTCCCTAGCTATGGGCTTTCCATGTAGCAGCCACAATCTGGTGTGAGTCTCGGCCTAGCTGGGGCCTAAGGGGAGATCTGGCCTAGTCTCAGGGCTCCTGGCACCTGAGACACTACCTGTCTCCTTGATGTCTTGCTCCCGACTGGCGTGGTCCCCCTTGGGCTGCTGGAAGTTGTAGTCCCTCACGGAGCCTATTGCTAACATGGCTGCCGCTGCTGTGAAGCCCCTGTGCACGCACGCACGCACAACCTTCCAAATGGCCGCTGGGACCCTTTTTCGCATGCGCGACCAATTCAAGATGATGACGCCCTGTACTGGTGTCCGCCCCGAGCCCCGGGGCATCGGAGCTCTCCTTCCACTGCTCGCAGCCTCGCACTCCCTATCCGGGTCCGCCTGCAGCGATGGGGGCACCCGGCATCTCCCTCAGCCTCCCCCCCACGCACAACTGAAGCGGAAGATAAGGGGATACCGAGGAACAAGGGGAGAACTGGCTACATATCTATTATAATTGTCAATTACTGTCTCTCTTCCCTTCACATGTTATATTCCCTGTTCCTGTCTTCCTCCCAGTCTCTGTTTCTATTCCCCTCTTTTCCTCCATGAATGTCTTCTTTCCTCTGTAGAATGTGTCTCTGCATTTAATGTAGATCCTGACGCATCAAAGTGCCGGTAAAGAGCTCCCAGGCTGATCAATTTACTCCTAAGTATGCCAATTTATTCTTACGTAGAATAGCTCTGCATAGGTCTTATTAACTTGAATGTGTTTTCATAAGATCAATTTGAGAAACAAATGTGTAAGAACCTTTAAGTTAAGCTGATCTATAGTAATGGGGAAGAAGAGGTTGGAGATCCCATGGGGACTGGAAGCGATGGAAAGTTGTGTGTAATTGGAGGGGGGAAGCTAGTGCTCGGAATATGGAATGTCGAGGCATAATGTGTTTCTCCGATTACTTCCTGAATGTGGTTGCTGATGTGCAAGTGTTTAAGGCCCCCTTTCAATATGCAATATGCGATTTTAATTGTGCAGGACTTTGTTTTACAGCATGAGGAAGACAGCTTCACAGCATACTGAATAAGTGGCTAAGAATTTGGTTTATGTACTGATAATATGACAATTTGTATGCATCTCTCTGTCTTCCATGTATTGAAATTAATTTAATTTAAACTGCTTCAAAACATTAAATTCCTGAATGTGCAGTTCCAATATTAACCGTTTCTATTTAAAACTAAAACAATATTTATAAATAATACAAATATATACTGAACATTACATGTAGTCTAACATATAGGACTATATTTACTAACCGGTGCAAAGCCATAAGGCATTTTATGCCCCATTTAAGTAAATGGGCTGCAGGGTGGCCCAAAATGAGTAAACATTTCCACTGTGAACATGTCCTAAAGAGCACCTTGTCATTAAGCTTTTTCTGGTTCGACAATGTAATTTGTTATAGTAAAGAGCTCAGAACCCCTCACCATGATGTAAGCTAAGTAGACATTTAGACAGGTGTAAGATGATCCTCTGCTGTCTCAGATGAACACTTTATAATATGCATGTGTAGCACTGTTTCCCTCTAAACACAGAAGCTACTATTGCTGTATGTACCTGTATGGCTCACAGGAGCCTAAGACTCCGCTCTGGGAGCCTGGGGTATATATATTCACAATACTCGTGGTGCAACGCCTCCACCTGGGAAGGATCCCGACCTTGCGGGAGGAGTCCCTCGCAGGACACAACCCAATAACACACACTTTGTATAATAGAACAAAAACAGACTTTACTGAGCATATATATACTTATCACTATAAGGTGTATGAAGATGCATCCGACCAGTTCCCACTAATAGCACAACTAGGTAAGGAGAAAAAGAACTCGGCGGTCACTGCTCCTCTGTAGAACTCCAACCAAGCGCGTAAAAATGAAAAAACTTTTATTACATCAAAAGAAAAAAGGTGTCCACATAGGCTGTGAAACTCTGACGCGTTTCGTTCTATAGATAGAACTTTATCAAAGAGTACCAGCAACAGCAGCAATGCTTTTTCTCCAGCATCATCCGGCAGCTCCACGGTTCATCCCATGACGTATACCGGCTGAGAAACCCTCCGTTTGACCGGATGCAGGTGAGGCAAGCAGTAGCTGGATCCGTGACTTACTCTGGGGCTCTGTCTAGATAGGGCTCCACTGTACTTCTACCAGCCTTGCTTTTAAAGCCCCCCATCTAGGTTGCATGGGTTCATAATGGAGGTTGATTCATGGACATTATAAGAATTTTATCTGTTGCTGCGGTGTACAGACTCTGTCTTCTACATACCCACTATACCTGCTTAGTTGTAGCACCAGTTATTTAGGGTTCAGTCCCTGATATCTCTAATAGCACAACTAGCCAACGCACCTCGCAGGGCGCTACCCTTCACCGTGTCCCCACATCGTGTCCTTAATACCTGTGAGTCCCCTTAGTCACTCCGCCCACCGAGTGTCCCCAAGTGTGACTCTTTCACCCTGGCGTGGTCAGTGCCTGATGTACCGGTATGTTGGTGCACATAAGAAACGACACCTGCCCAGTGCGACGGCACCTGGGCCCTTAAATATCTTCAAAAAGGATCCGCCGACCTCCTGTGCGAAGTCCTGGCTTCACCAGCATGATGATCCGTCAGGGGCGGTCCCACCCTGAAGATAGTCTCTCTCTGGGAGTGCAGCATCCGCTGTGTCACTAACTATCACTATGCAACAATAATGGGGCAGGGTCCCTATGCTAGGGCCTGTCCCTGAAGCACAACACAAACTACAGGGTGTCTCAGGGCCTATCTGGGACCTAGGGGGCTGCTGGCCTAATGCAGTGGGTCACAGACCCCTGCACTCCACACCTACCCTTAGCTCTTCCTGGTCCTGACTGAGCAAATGTGCTCCGCTGCAACCTACTCCTTCCCCTTCCTACGGGAATCCTACCGCCCTATTGGTTCCCTGGCGTCACGTGTCCTAAGGCTCATGGGACTTGTAGTCCCTGCTCAGAGCCTTCTCCGGATTGGTAGGATTTCGCACGCTTGTACTGCGCATGCACGATCTCCCTGAGGGCCTCCCGTCGCACAATTGCACTGCGCATGCGCAAGGGGACAGGCATGACGGTGCCCTTTCCTTGCCGGGCCGCTAGAGCCTCCGCGACCCGCTCACCTTCCTGAACAACGCGGCCCCCCTTCTCTGACTCACACGCTCAGCTGATGCTCGCGCGCCCCCGCCACGCTACCCTACCGCCCTGAAGGTGAGTGTGGGGAATAGGGGGAGAACACACACACAGAGGGAGCCGGCTGCACATATTAGAATTCTGGTAGCCTTTGTAGCAACCTATTGATTTGTATCACTTATTCTAGATTAAACTTCATAATTTATCTGCCATGTTCCCAGTTTATTCAAGTCTTTCTGCAGTTTATCCTGCTCTTATTTTATCACTGTTAGTGGTATCAACAAAGCTGGGGACATTTCACTCATTGTCCAACTCTAAACCAGCAGTAAACAAAGTTAAAAATACAAAAACTCCACTTCAAACAATAGACCAAATCTGAATATGTTAATTCAGCAGTGCGCAAACTGGGGGGCACGCCCCCTGAAGCGGTGCTAGATTTTCTGGGAGGGGGGGCACGGCAGTTATAGAGGTCCCGCACTCTGCCCCCAGGCATTTAAATTAAATGCCGGGGGACCGCGCGAGGCCTCTATAACATACTTACCTTCCCACGACGCATCGTCCTGGTAACGAGGGTCACGTGACGTCACGGTACCATTGCAACATGACCTCACATATCATTTGACGCAGGGGTTGAGCGGGGGGGCAAGGGTGGCGCGAGGCGCCAAGGAGAGCAGGCAGGGGTGCACATGGGGAAAAGTTTGCGCACCCCTGTTTAATTAGTAAGGACAAAGTATAGACAGCACACATAAAAATGTATAAAGGGTAATAGGTGCAATGTGGAACAACGGGGACCCTAATTCCTCCTAAGCAAAATACTAAAAAATAATAAATGTTCCCAGCACACAAAAGAAGGAAAATGGGGGAATGGTGAACCAAAAAGTTTAATGAGCAAAATACAAAGTGAGTGAAAAAACCACAATACAAAAAGGGGGAGGGAGGGAAGGGGTGGGATGAACAAACGTAAAAGTATAGGGGAAAAGGGGGTCGGCAATGTTTCGGGGTATGAACCCCTTCTTCAGGTCCGTTCCCAAAAGACACAGGGTATCTAATGGTACTTCCCTAGTCCCTATACACGTCTCCCAAAGAAAGCACCAAAAACAAATGGGCAATGAGACATGGATGTATCCTAGTAGGGAATAATGTAACCAGGTAGTATCCTAACAAGGGTTAATAAGGCATGAATGAATCCAAATAGGGGTTAATGGGACATGAATGCCTCCTAACAGGGGTTAACACAAGGTAATATCCTAGCAAGGGTTAATAAGGCATGAATGTATCCAAATAGGGGTTAATGGGACATGGAAGCCTCCTAGCAGGGGTTAACAAAAATAAACCACATTAATCTAGGTAATGTCCAAAGTACTCAAGCACACACAGTCCAGCAAGATACGCTTAGGAAAAAATGCTACAGTTGTATGGCTGTACAGACCAACATAGAGAACCTGACCACAGTCCAGCAAAGTCTACAAATGACAAAATGATATGCTTAGAGTAATGTGGCTATACAGACCAAACGTGCTAGAGAGATCACTTGGAAATCACTTCCTCCTGTTCCCAAGGTGCTTTTCTGTGTTAATTAGTGATTCATTTTTACTTTCACACACTTTGAGGTTCTCTCTGTTTGTTGGGCAAACCACTTATCCTTCTATGCTTTTCCATGGTGTACTTGGAGGCAAACTCAGCATCTCAATATTAAATATTCAGGGCTGGATATCTTTGGTTTTAAATATTTTACCTGAGGAAGGGCGATTCCCGAAATGTTATGCGTTTGCAACCTACAAATAAACAGTTTTTTATGCTAAAATGTCTTGTGTAAGACTATATTAGAATAGTACGGTAACCAAAGATATCCATTTCCACGTATTACTACGTGGCAAAGTGGGATCCCAACCACTCAACTGCCTGCACCTTACGAAGAAAAATTACACCCACTGCAATTATCTAAACGGAGTGCGGTAAGATCTAAAACCTTTATCCTGAATATTACATATTCTAGGTTGCTGACCTTTCAGTATTCAGACGATGCAAAGATCTTAACAAACATACCCTTTCCTAAATTGTCCCTTGCATACTCGCATTAGGAATACTACTGTCACTCACTGACATGCCAATATTAAAAACAATTTTTTTTGTAATTGTTTGTTCATGTATAATTTATGTATTACAAGCTACAGTTTGTTCATGTTTCATTTGTGTCGATTGAGCCGTGATTTATCTACCGCAAAACATTAAATGAATTTAAGTTTGAAAGTAAAGTGACTATAGAGGAGTTTGGATTGTCCAGTAACCAAGCTATGTGCTGAGATGGACAGGCCTACTGCAAACATCATGTACATGGAGGCTTGGAAGAGGCTCTATTTGTTCTTAATTTATCACAAGATACAGTATAAGCAGACTCTCAGCTAACATCAATCAACACAGAAAGTATGTCTTCAGCTAATATTTCATATGCATGTATGTGTTTTAACATTCAACATTAATACTGAAAGTATTTTAAAATGAATCTTTGAGTGTATCACAAACACAGTACAATTAATATATTTACTATGACAGGTATGTTTGCTACATTTTTTATGAGTCAAAGAAATGTTAGAGAAAATATTGGTTGTCATTTTTGTGGCTGGAAAGCCTTCCCCACATCTGTTGATGTTGTATTGATACAGCAGCTGTAAACCATAATGTAAATTCCCAACGTAGGGGAAAAACTGTGCTGAACATTCACAAAATATGATTCATGTCAAATATCACAAAAATGGTAATAGGTAGATTGCCCTTATTGGAGTCAAGAAGGAATTTAATTTCCCCCTTATGAGACAGAATTAGATGATGTTGCACTGGGGTTTTTTTGTTTGCCTTACTCTGGATCAATATACAGTACTATAAATACAAATATAGGATAAGTATCTGTCTAAATTCATATAGGTTGAACTTAATGGACATATGTCTTTTTTTCAACCTCATCTACTATGTAACTGTGCATTCTACTGAAAAACAAAAAAAACAAAAAAAAAACAGGAAATTACTCTGAATGCTTTGATCATTTTGGTTAAACATTTAGTACAGGGCTCCTCCAGTTCAGTCCTCGAGGGCTACTAACTGGCCAGGTTTTTAGACCTCAGAAAGTAATCTTAGTCGGAATTAAAGCCAGAGTAACAAAATAGGTATTAATTAGTAGAATCTTGAAAACTGACCTATTGATGGACCTTGAAGACTGAGCTTGAGCATTCCTGGTTTAGCATTAAACATTCCCCTTTCCAGAGCAGTAAGCATAACTGCATTGCTATAGTGATAAGACAAATGTAGGATGATCCCACGCCATAGTAGTATAAAGGCCAGTTTTAGTCAGCACTTCCTTATACAGGTGGTCCTCGCTATCCGTCGTTCTGTTATGCGTCGAACCTATTATCCGACGTGTCATAGTGCATTCCGCGGAACATATTATCCGACGTCGGAATGGATTATCCGACTCTCGCTGCTGTGGATTAACATTGGATTCGCAATCCAACGTTTTGCTATCTGATGGCGATTTGCAGGACGGATTCCGTTGGATAACCGCGGACCGCCTGTATTGCAAATGTATTATTTAATTATTTACAGCAGTGCTACTGACGTGGGACCACATAAGCACATGTAAACAATATAAATACCTTGAGATATTAGAGTCCTGAAGCCCAATTCCAACTAAAACAGTTTAAATGCTGTATTCAAGGAAACGGGAGTTGGCTGCAGATAAATAAAAACAAAAGCATGACTTACCTGTCCAAAGTTATCTGATTGTCTTGGGTTGCAACCCGAGTATATTAGTAGATGAGCTAATTCACAGTGACCTGTATAAACAAGCAATATAATACACATTGTTTGAATGATACATTTTGATATACAATAAAAATTAAATTGGCTATTTTATTTAACTATCATTTTACTGCAGAGTGAATCTTTATGCAGTATTTCATTTGGTTGCATATCTTGTAATATTTATTTAGAAATGTTGAAGCCTATCTGTTGACTTTTTGTTACCTCCATTCAGTGTGGAAGCATCTTTTGGTAAAATGCCAGAATTCAGATCTCCAGTAATGTTTAACTGCATGTCACATCCTTCCTTAGGTACTCAAGTTTAACCGTCTTCAACATTTATTAAAAACATCTCCCATTTTAGTTCTCCTCCGAGAACTGCTTCCTGGAAATGCTTCAACGTTTCAAACCAACATGTTGTCTGTCTACTCTAGAAAAAAAGCTTTTGAGGTAGCCTCTTTCCCCCCCCCCCCACCATTACGTGGTCCCAAGAACTCCAGACAACTGGAAAACATAATTCAAACAATAACATATCATAGAACAAAGTAACAGAATATATTACAGTAAATACGTTATAAATGAAGTGTCACTCATCTTCAGTTGTATCAGTTAGACTGCTGTTTTTCCCTTATAACTTAAGACATGATAATATTTTTGTTTTCAAGCAGAGCATCTCTTTTGGTCTTGAATGCTTGTCATTTTTTACATTTCCCTTGAAATGAGCATTTATCAAAAACTGTATTTATTTATTTATTTTCATTCCCAGGGAGACTCCCCAGTTCCGCTGCTATGTTCCCCTAGTTCTAAAAGCATTTAGCCGTCAGCAACCTCCCTGCTGCCCAAACAATCAATCATGGATCTTAGGTCATGGAGTCAGGAGAATGCAGGATCTACATTGACAAGATGTAGGGGTTAGTACAGTATTGTAAAGGTTTCATAAATAGGGTCCTAAAGACTTAGTGCATGTTATAAATAGTTATGCAATTAAAGAAAAATATGAAGAAATACCAGCACAATAAATGCAATTTAGCAAATCATATTAGGAGAAACACAGCCATATTGATATTTCTGTCCTCATCCTAAAGAATGTTCCGCAGAGGACCGACATGTTGATATGATTGTGTTTCACCTACAGTAATATTTTTTCCCCCGGGTGTGTGTGTGTGTGTGTGTGTGTGTGGGGGGGGTATTGTTACATTTGTGCTGGTGTTCCTTCATATTTTATTCTGTATAGGTTCTAGAGATTAAGTGCTATTTAGTGCCATTCAGTTTGAGATTACCAGACTGGACTTTAGCAAATGGGCAATGACCGGATGATAGCCCGACTCCTGGTTCTTACTAATGTTACCACAATTTTCTTTCACATGTAGCCCCTGTAAGAAAGAGCGGGCTACTTATCCTTCTCCTACTGGAGTAAGCCCTGGTAAGGGCAGGCGCCAGTAGTAACCATGGGTTTCCCCCCCTCACCAAGCCCTGCTTTGAGTGATAGAGGTAGGCCCCTGACTGTGTGGAAGGCATAGACACAGCGGGGTGGGGGGGGGGGGGTCCTGCTGACATCATAAGGGGCAGGGCTGTATCTATTTAGTGGGCTGTCCTGTGTGTGTGTGTGTGTTCAGTTCTGGAAGGTGTTGAGTCTGAGGAGTTCGGTGAGAGTTCTGTCTGTGGAGTTGGAGTGTCTGGCTGGACATTCAGAATCTGGAGAGCAGTGTGTCTGTTCTGTGCAGTGAGAGAACCGTCAGCCTGAGAGTGCTGTTGGAGCAGAGAGAGAGAGAGAGATGATCCTGTGAAAGCTGAGTGTTCAGCTTGTCAGTCTGTGGAGAGTCTGGAGGGAGTCTGTGGAGTTACTGTATGTCCTGGGAGCTGAGGAGTGACGTACTGGTCTGAAGTGGAGTAGAACCCAGCAGAGCTAAATGGCTGAACTGAGAGACCATGTGTAGAGTGAGAACGGTGCGTGGAAGAGATGCTCAGAGCCCCATCTGAGTAGAGCTGATACAGCTACAAGTGGACCAATGCCCCTCACCCTGCAGGGGGTGAGGGGGGATATCTAGCCTCACCCATAGGGCCTACCCTGGGGGTGGAGGCAGGGGTATTGAGGCCCCATCCAGACCATCCTGCCGGGATACAGTCTGGAGGAGGAGGGAGGACGAGACCTTGTTCATATGTGAAGTACTGCTGCTAATGAACTGCTGCTGTGTATGAGCTAAGAGACAATAAAGACATTGCTGTTTTACACAAAGAGACTGTGTGAGAGCTGGATCATTCGCCCTGGGACCAGGGTTCTCTCTGTAAGGGTCCTATCCCACATCCCTGGAACTTATGGAGATGGAGGCGCTGCACCACAACCATTAAAGAACGGAGGCATATACCCAGAAGCCTGGCCCTGTTATCCCCCACACCAACGCGGGAGACTCAGGCCCTCCTGTTACAAGCAGGTATGCACCACCATACACATGTAGCCAGCCCTCAATACACCTTAGAGGCACGATCTGTGTCTGGGAGGGGGAACATGGGCTACACACACTATTCAGTGGAATGATGGTGTGTACTGCAAACCTCTCTATTATCCAAAATATGAAATATTCATCTAACTGAGTAGAATTCAACTTCAGGAAACTCTGGAGTTCGGTGGGAGATTTCCAGGAGTGCTACTAAATAAAAAAAGTTGTGTGTGCTGTGCACGCGCATAGTAAGTGAAACTTCTTTGACTTTTGTCACAGACATTGTATTTGTGTTGGTGATGTTTTAATTAAAAATCAAAATACAATTTCATTGACAAAACGCAAATAAATTTGACTTATAACGCGCGTGCTCGGCACACATCCCCTGTATTAGCTATTTGCACTAAGTGTGAATTCCTTGTGTGTATGTGTCAATCAGTGTGTGTGTGTGTGTGTGTGTGTCAGTCAGTGTGTGTGTGTGTGTGTGTGTGTCAGACAGTGTATATGTGTATGTCAGACAGTGTGTGTGTGTATGTGTATCAGTCAGTGTGTGTGTGTGTATGTGTGTGTCAGTCAGTGTGTGTGTATGTGTGTCAGTCAGTGTGTGTATGTATGTGTGTCAGTCAGTGTGTGTGTATGTGTGTCAGTCAGTGTGTGTGTGTATGTGTGTCAGTCAGTGTATGTGTGTATGTATCAGTCTGTTGCTAGGATACGGCAGGTGCTGGGTAGACAATTACCCTCTATTGGCTATAGAGGGCAGGGTATTTGCCCACAGTGCACAGATTTCAGGGCAGCTCCCTCTTTGCACATGAACACTGACAGGAGAGGGTTTCCTGGGTGGGGACAGTGACAGGAGAGGGTCCCCTGGGTGGGGACAGTGACAGGGGAGGGACCCCTGGGTGGGGACAGTGACAGGTGAGGAGGGACCCCTGGGTGGGGACAGTGACAGGGGAGAGACCCCTGGGTGGGGACAGTGACAGGTGAGGAGGGACCCCTGGGCGGGGACAGTGACAGGAGAGGGACCCCTGGGTGGGGACAGTGACAGGTGAGGAGGGACCCCTGGGCGGGGACAGTGACAGGAGAGGGTCCCCTGGACCCTGTGCCTCATACATCTGTCCTTAAGCCCAGGTCACAGTCCTGAGCCAGCCCTGGCATTCTATCCCCCCATTACTCCCTGCCTGAGGTCCCGTCCCAGGGGTGGTTGCACTCATTGTCTCACAAGTGAACCTGTCTCCATCCAGGAGACTGGGGACCCGGAAGTGTGTGTTCAGCAAGAACCACAAGTACCACAATGCACTGAGCGGGCTGGAACCCGGAAGTGGGGGTCTCAGCCTGACATGCGCCCATTCGCTGCACCCCGATTATGTGACCCTTTCCCCTGTCCCCCGCTCGGACATTATTGGGGGTCTCCCTCACCATGGCTCCTCCTCGCAGCTGCTGCTGCTGCTGCCGCCGCCCTCCGGGCCTTCCTCCCGGCAGGCCTCGCTGCTGCCGCTCTCCAGACCTTCCTCCCGGCAGGCCACGCTGCTTCCTGCCTCCCCGGTACCGGAGGGGGCACAGGACAGGGATATTGTAGCCCGCGCCAGAGACATCAGAGCCTTTCCTGCTGCAGGAGGCTCCCGGCGGAGGTACGGGGCCACAAGGGGGTTACAGGAGGGTACGAAAATGCGCGTGGGGCGATCTTCCTCACCCCCCTCTGATGGTGCTGTGGGGGACGCATTCCCTTGCACAGCCAACACCAACAGCCTCTTCTGCCGCCATCACAGCTGCGCATGCGCGGCATGGGAGCGGGAGCGGCAATGGCGGACGCTGACTCGCCCCCAATAGCAGCACAGTTGCGCAGCATGCAGACCCCGCAGCCATTGGTGTTGGTTTCCTCCGGCAGCCGGGTCAGCGGCCTCCAGCCCCCCGGGGAGCTGCTGTAACAATGCATCTGGGGGGAATGGCGGCACGCATGTGCTGGAGCGACCAGGGCTGAGGGCATGGCAGCAGGCAGCCAGCGGGGAACAGCAGCCGTTAGGAGCGGCGCCGCTTATGTCAGCGGCCGTGTGGGGGTTGCGGCGGCCATCAGGAGCGGCGCCGGCGGCGATTTGTGGAGCGGGTGTGATGTCAGTGTTGGGGTCGGGCTGAGCCAGAACACAGCCCGGCCTCAACTGCCAGCACTGACGTCACATCCGTTTCATTTCTGTCTCCACAATCCATTTTTGCCCCAGTTCGAATGAGGTGCCACTAAGGAAGTTTCACTTCAAAAACAAATGATAAAAGACCCCCATAGGAGAGACTGAGCAAAATAATGAATATGTGCAAGGATGAATCAGCAAGGGTATGGGTTAAAGTCTGAATGCAGAATGGGGTTAGTTTAAAGATAATCAAAATATTATTTTTATTCTTATTAAGATGCAGGCACGAATTGGACAATTGACCTTCCTGAAGATAAGACTTTTGCAACACGATTACCTTGAGTAACCTAAATCTGCTAAACACATCAAAGACCAGCCACCCCCCTACACTAAGCCACAGAAAGGAGATAACAGGAAAATGCTGACAAAAAGACACAGCTAAGGCGGGATAACATTTTAAAATGCATGCGTAAGAATGATGAAAGAATGGAATAGGGATACTGTTTTCTTCAAGTACAGTATATGGCTAGGTCCCTGGTGGTGACGGCAGCGTGCGCGCCACACACCAATCACTCACCTTCATACTAGCAGGCCACGGTGTCTCCTTGCTTGTTGGCCGTCTTTGTGCTTTGGCGCGCCAGCAGGGGATACAACTCGATTGTGTTCCCGTGTGGCAACGCGATCACGTGATGCGCCGGGAGCCTATAGGAGGCATTTACATTAGACCAATGGGAGCGCAGCTACTGTTCACCAATGGGAGCACAGCTTTTTGAAAACCAGGAGAGGAGAAAAAGTGTGTTTGTATTAATATAGTCCATTGTGCTCTAACCCTGCAACTGTCTGTGTCCTGCTTCTGTTGGTTAAAACTCAGAACCTGCAGCTTAAGACACATCTGCTTAAAGAAGCATATGAATAGCACTGGATAATCCTGGACACATGATACATATAGCTTGGTCCCCTGCAGACGCGCTTACTAGAATTCCCTCCTGCTGTCTCTGTACGTGCTCCCTACCTACCAATTACACTGTAAGCTCCTCAGAGCAGGGACTCCTCTTCCTTAATGTTACTTTTATGTCTGAAGCACTTATTCCCATGACCTGTTATTTATATTATTTGTTATTTATATGATATGTATTACTACTGTGAAGCGCTATGTACATTTATGGCGCTATATAAATAAAGACATACAATACAATACAGCTTGTTGGTGCAGCTGACAATTGACATACTGACTACACATACAATTATTTATAAGATGGATTTTATCGTCTTTCCTATGGCCTGTGTACATCAGTTTATACACATGAATAAATAGAATACGAAAGTTATGTTAAAATGCCTCCCCAGGAAGTTTTCAGTGGAAACTCCTGCACTGATGGAGGAATTAAAGTGTAAATATTTTCAGATGACAATATGCAGGAGGGTCTGACAGGGATGATTATCACCTGTAAATATTATCAGGAACCATACTGTTTTGTGGAACTTATTAGTATAGAGAAAAATATGTATCTATAATTTGCTTTGCTTTATTCTGCAGCCTACTACATGTAGATTCCAAGAATTTGATTGCTGTTTTAATATCCATAATATAATGAATGTAATTTGTTGTTATGTGGCACATTGTATCTCTGCTTGTTTTCTATGGTCTTACATTTTCATCCAGGATTAAACCTATCTACTGCTTGACTTTCTATCTGCATGGAATGAATAGAACATAAGTTCTGGAGATCAGTACTGGTGCTGTGCTTTGAGCTGCTGGGCTTTGTACCTGACATCATGATAACTGCCGCCACCCCACCCCCCCACGTCATGGCAGCGCCCAACCCTCAGGTATTGGCCATGCACCCCGCACCTCTGATCGCTGCCTACAGACTGCAGATCGCGGGGTTTAAGCTGTGCACACGCCATCAGGATGCCAGGCGTGCGTGCAGCAGCCTCTACCGGGGACTTAGCCTATATACAGTACAGTATTAGTGCTTGAGGAGAAATCATGTCTCTTGACCAGGTGTTTGCCCTCTTCACACTGAGGCAACACTACTATTATCCTAATTGCGTGCTGTGCTATTAAACTAAATTTACTTTGAGAAAGGCCTTTGTGTTAAACTCACCTTCCTTCACCATGTGTAATGTACAGTATTACTATCTCTAATTTTTCATATTGTTATATGTGTAGCCCTTTTTTCCCCGTGTCTAGTGTGACCACGTGTGCTGCTATTTCCTGACTGGCAAACTGGAGGCCTGATCCTCCGCCAATGGGAGCCTCGGGTGTATGTAACGTGTATGCTAACAGCGTGTCCACCTGGGAAGGATCCTCACACAGTGGGATAGCCCATCCCAAGACAATATAATCAGTAATTATACACCAGGGTATATATATATAACAGTATTTATTGGGTAAGAACGTATAACACAAATAATGCAACACATTGCAATATATATATGTACAGACCCGCAGAGTAACCCCACAGTACTCGGGTGCAGGGGCACCAGTGTACAGCCCACAATTTCCCCTTCCACCCCAAGTGTGTGACAGCGCTGGCCACAGTATGTATGGCCGTTGGTGCACTTTGTGATTGGGATACCTCCCTGTTCTCAGTCCAGACCAGGCTGCCTTGACTGATGGTTCCGCTGTTCAGCGACATGGTCCCACACCGCTTGGATTCTCAGGCATACGCCTCCGGAGGGACCTCCCATTGGATTGTATCCCTATCAAGTCTCTGATAATCGATACGCCTGGGTCTGGTCCCAGACCGCAGGCCGCAGTCACCACGTGGTGTCTGTCTCCTCTGTGCAGTGTCTAAGGAGAGTCGGGACCTAGTTGGGGCCAGAAGGGGAAATCTAGGCCTAGTCTCAGGGCCACTGGCACCTGAGAAACTACCTTACCCTCTTCTGTCCAGCTCCCGAGTGACATGGCTCTCAGCGTGCCAAATGTAGCAATCTTAGGGCATAAAATTTCTGCAGCCCTATTGGCTGTTCTTTGCCGCCTTACTAACAGCCCCTCGGGCTTCTGGGGTTGTAGTCCCTTGCGAAGCCCTTTATGTAATGGCCGCCGCTACTATATGCCTCCTGCGTATCAGGTGTACCAATATGGCTGCTGCAACTTGGTTCCTGATTGCGCGATTGGTCTACTGCGAATGCGCGAGCATCGGCAAGATGGCGGCGCCCCCGGCGACCAGCTCACCAGTCGTCACACTCCCTGTACGCCTCCCTTAAAAGCCGCAGCCTCACCGCAACGCTCCCTACACTACGCTCCCACGCAACCGCCGCAGCCAGGTACAAGGGGGTACATGACGACCAAGGGGGGGATCTGGCTACATCCTCCCACTGGTGGAAAACCCAACATCCCGCTTGGGAACAACACACGCACACATGTTACACAATGGAAAATGCAGTGTTACATATACAACGTAACATGCATAACGTTAAACCAGATTGAATAACTCGGTGAACATCGTGATAATGGAGGCTAGTTTGCTCTGCGCCAGCTGCTGAGACTCATAGTGGGGTGCCACTAACTGATCGTAAGCCACTCTAGTGGGGGGCGTCTTATTCGCTGGCTCCTGTGAAACTCTTCTTCCGTGACTCCCTCTGGGGAGTAGCAATCAAGAGCTTGAGGCTCTGGCTCGGACATAGGGGGTACCTCTACGCAAAGTCTCAACAAAGTCTCTTTCAAGCACAAAGTCCAGACTCCTGGGGTCCAAAGGATGGCTAGTTGGTGCAACTGAGGTGTATGCGGCCTGGGCCCATTACCCATTGCTCCTTCGGGAGGTGCCCCTTGATCTCTAGAAGATCCACAGGATCCTCGTTGGTGTCCATCACGGATTCTGAGTTCTCTTCAGATCCCTCTGGCTCACTGGCCAATGTTACAGTCTCTACCTCGGGATCGTTTTTGCGATGCCAAACCTGTACTCTGCCATCCGGGTCACGTATGCGTTAGACAGGGAGGCCCGGCATCTGAGATTCCACTTCATAGACCCAGTCGCCCCAGCGGTCGGCCAGCTTGTATTTGCCAGGGATCCCTAGATTATGCAGGAGAACGGCGTCTCCGTGACGAATTTCCCGATGGCGGACCTTGTGTTCGTACCTCCGTTTGTTGCAGGCATTCAGATGGGATGCTGCTTTCTCCACTAGTTGGTAAGCATGCTTTAGACTTTCTTGGAGCTGTTGTATGTACTTATAGTGCGTCCTGTTGGGCACCCCGTCGGTAGATACCCTCAGACGGATGTCAACAGGCAGTCGTCCCTTTCGCCCGAACATCAGGAAATTTGGAGTTAATACTGTGGACTCGTGTCTGGTGCAATTATAAATGTGCACCAAGGATTCCACATGCTTGCTCCACTCAGTCTTCTGAGCGCCCTTTAAGGTGCCGAGCATGTCGAGTAGAGTTTGGTTGAACCTCTCCAGCACGGCATCTCCCTCCGGGTTATAAGGAATTGTCGATATTTAGCAGCTTCAGCAGTTCTCGGATGAGCTTACTTTCAAAGTCCCGACCTTGACCTGAGTGCAGGCGATTTGGTAGCCTGTAGTGTACGAAATACCGTTCCCCTAAGAGTTTAGCCACCGTAATGGCCTTCTGGTTTTTGGTGGAGAAGGCTTGGGCGTAGCGGGAGTAGTGGTCCGTGATCACGAGTACATTCCCAATGCCCTTCCAATCTGGCTCTATACATAGGAAGTCCATACACACGAGGTCTAGTTGACCCGAGCTCTTCAGATGGGCCATTGGGGCGGCTCTGGTATGCAGTGTCTTCCACTGTATAAACCTGGAGCATTGGCGGCAATGGTGTTCTACTGACTCTCTACTTCCTAGGCCAGAAGAACCGGTCTCGTATTAGGCCGAATATCTTGTCTACTCCAAGATGCC
This sequence comes from Ascaphus truei, assembly GCF_040206685.1. Taxonomy (NCBI): domain Eukaryota; kingdom Metazoa; phylum Chordata; class Amphibia; order Anura; family Ascaphidae; genus Ascaphus; species Ascaphus truei. The sequence goes on from NC_134483.1 coordinate 435,422,347, forward strand.
CCATGTTATCGTGTAGAGATCGTAGGACCATATGCTGTAGGTTCCTAGGTAGAACCAGCTGCTTTCTATCCAGATGGTTATGGTATGGAACCACCCAATAGAGTAGACCCTTATCAATCTCGAACTGGTCCCATTCGCGCATTATTACAGCGATCGTGTCGGTGGGTGCACTTTTCACCAATGAGGGCTTGTCTTGCTGAATGGCCTGGCGGATAGCCCACAATTGTCCCTTCCACCCCAAGTATGTGACAGCGCTGCCCACAGTATGTATGGCCATTGGTGCACTTTGTGATTGGGATACATCCCTGGTCTCAGTTCAGACCAGGCCGCCTTGACTGATGGTTCCGCTGTTCAGCGACGTGGTCCCACGCCGCTTGGATCCTCAGGCGTTCGCCTCCGGAGGGACCTCCCGCTGGATTGAATCCCTATCAAGAGTCTCTCATAATCGATAGGCCTGGTCTGGTCCCAGACCCCAGTCACCAAGTGGCGGCTGTCTCCGCCATGCAATGTGAAGCTATAGCGCTACTGGGGAAGTGTCCTTAGCTATTGGCCTTCCCTGCAGCAGCCACAAGCTAAGGGGAGTCGGGGCCTAGCTGGGGCAATCTAGGCCTAGTCTCAGGGCAACTGGCACCTGAGACATTACCTTACCCTCTTCTGTCCAGCTCCCGACTGACGTGGCTCTCAGCGTGCCAAATGTAGCAATTTTAGGGCAGGGGATTGCTGCAGCCCCATTGGCTGTTCTTCGCCGCCTTACTAACACCCCTGGGGCTGCTGAGGTTTGTAGTCCCTCGCGGAGCCCTTTATGTAATGGTCGCTGCTACTATATGCCTCCTGCGCATGCGTGAGGTGTACCAATACGGCTACCGCAACTTGCTTCCCCACTGCGCACGCGCAACTGGTCTACTGTGCATGCGCGAGCATCTGCAAGATGGTGGCGCCCTTGGGAGAGCTCTGGCGACCTGCACGCTAGCTGTCACACTCCCTGAATGCCTCCCTTACTAGCCGAAGCCGCACCGCTCTCTACACCGGAGTGCCTGCGCAACCGCCGCACCCGGGTACAAGGGACCAAGGTGGTACACGGGGACCATGCAGGGGACCTGGCTACATCTGCATTGCTAACACCCTACAAAATGAAAATAATAATAGCAATAATTGATGTGACTCCTAAACCAGTTTACTATTTATGTTGATTGTCACAATTAAAGGGGCATTTCCTCTTGTCCGATTTTTTTTGCTTCAATAAATGCAGCAGTTTCTTCCCTTTACGGCAATGCAATTATCTAAGCTGTTGATCAATCAGTTCTCCCGTGATCATAAGGCGAAGATCCTTCTTACCAGGGCACGCAACAGAGAAGGTGGTGTGGCTTCCTAAATAGCTGCTACAGCTAAACAAGGAATCTTAACACATTGAAAATCATTAGAAAGGAAATAAGTGAAAAATGTTTTTTTTTAATACAGTAAGCATAATCTTATCAACCGATTTATTTAAAAAAAAAAAACTCATATAGGATGTTGAATGAAATGCTTATCTAAGTAGTATTTCTCATTGAAAAGAAGACTTTGCAATGTCACTGAAAGATTAAATATTTTACCAAACTCTTAAGGCACTGTAGACTCACCTTTAAAAGCTGCCCAATGTAGTGCACGATCTCCTTCCGAGTCACACAAGTCTATTTTGGCACCTTTTCCTATGAGGTAGCAACACAGTGCTGTTTGTCCATACTGTGCAGCTGTGATTAAGGGAGTACAGCCCATCTGGTCCTCTACATCCAATGAAACTCCTGCCTGCAGAAGAAGGTCTACCACGGACATGTAGCCGTTAACCGCAGCCCAATGAATGGGCCGCTGTCCTAACTCTGCCTGGCTTGGCAGGTCCACGGGTCCTTTACAATCCAGAAAGAGTCCCATCAGTTCTAGGGATCCCGCAAGGGCTGCCCAGTGAACAGGTGTGTGTCCTTTCTCATCATAATAACCCAAAACATCTGGGCCTTCTGCTTCAATTATTTGCTGACATTTCTTGAAATTCCTGTGAAAGAAAATGTAATTCATAGTCAAAACTTTAACATATCGTCATTCTAGGGGCAAAAGTCATTAACTACATTGTTTGAATACTGAGGAAAAGGCGATTTAAATGTTCTTTTTGACATTATTACAAAATATATTTAATGAGTTTTATGTTTTGGTAACTATGATTTAATAGGTACCCAATGAGTTTTTCAATAGAAATATCAAGAAATTCCAAGTCAGTGAGTTTTTGACAAAAATGCACTTAATGAGTTTTACCTCTACAAGAACTATATATACTTTAGACGTATCATATTGTAATATACCCAAATACGTCATAGATTTTTCATATGATCCTATAGCAGTGGTTTCCAACTTTTTTGGTTAAGGAATCCTATTATTATATTGTGAAATTATAAGAAATCCCAACCCCTGTAATAGCGTGTCTGAGATCAGATGCATTGTAAGGAACCACAACCCTCTCTAATAGCACGTCTGAGATCAGATGCAGTATAAGGAACCCCAACCCTCTCTAATAGCACGTCTGAGATCAGATGCAGTGTAAGGAACCCCAACCCTCTCTAATAGTGTGCCTGAGATCAGATGCATTGTAAAGAACCGAAACGCTCTCTAATAGTGTGTCTGAGATCAGTTGCATTGTAAGGATCCACAACCCTCTCTAATAGTGCATCTGAGATCAGATGCAGTGTAAGGAACCCCAACCCTCTCTAATAGTATGTCTGAGAACAGATGCGGTGAAAGGAACCCCAACCCTCTCTAATAGCTTGTCTGAGATCAGCTGCATTGTAAGAAACCCCAACCCGTTCTAATAGCGTTTCTGAGTTCAGATGCATTATAAGGAAACCTAATCCTCTCTAATAGCGCATCTGAGATCACATGCAATATAATTTCTTCTGTATTTGGTTCAATTTACCCTTTAGGGATGCATCGGAACCCTTGTTGAAAAACACTGTATTATAGTAACATTACTACAGTGTGTCACTAAATATAATGGCAGGTTTACCAATGACACAGATAATGTCTGTATTAAGGATATGTTGTAGTTATCTTTTGTGTAAACACTATATCCTCATGAGTAGACGTTCTCATCAGACTTTGGATAATTATGGCCCTTGATTGCTTATGCTATTTATGCAATGGTCTTTCCCTTTAATTGTATCTGTTTCAAAGGTAGCTGGGTTGGTTATTCTTAGTTCCCAGTGGAACTTACAGCGCTTCACAAGTGTAATATGCTGTGCAGTACGCAGTTCTGAAGATGGAATTCTACAGACACAGCTCCTAATAAGGGTACAATCTGTTTGGTGACTGAGGTACAAGTAATAAAGTGACCCCCAAAGTCACAAGGTGCTGCCAGTGTGATTTAAACCGGCCTCCCCCTTTTAAAGTCAGAGTTGGTGCCTTTACTCACTGAGCCACTTCAGTCTGCTTTTACAAAAGTTCACAAAGCTGACGAATATTTGACTTTTGCTGCTGGCAAAAGTGTTACGAAATCATTAACATTAGCAAATATTCACCTGGAGTATCTTTCATAAAAAAAAACTAATTTCCATCTTATCAACAAAAAAAAGTAGTGTGTGCTGAGCACGCGCATTGTAAGTGAAACTTCTTTGTGTTTTGTCACAGAAATTGTATTTTGCGATGGGGATGTTTTGAATTCAATGAAAGAGATCTGAGAGTATAATTTATTTGATTTATTTTTGTGTTGAAATTTCCATACTATCACTTGGAATACATGATAACTAAAGTAAGATACATATATTTTGGACTTTAAAGTATCTAAATAAAGTAAATCATAAAAATCAAATCACAATTTTAGTGACAAAACGCAAAGAAATTTGATTTAAAACGCAAGTGCTCAGCACACACAACTTTTTTTTAATGTACAAACCTACAGTACTACCATTTTTTAAATTTACACACCAACATTTCCACTTTCATTTTGTAACAAAAAAAAAAGTGCCCTAATGTTTAATCCATTTTTTATTTCATTCAATCCGTGACAGAATAAACAGATAATCCCGGCAATCCGTGAGCCAGCCACTGATTTTTCTAAGACACTCTGGTGATCTCAGTGAGGGTGTTTTGTGTGTGTGTCTTGTACGCATGCGCAGAATCCCTCGAACTCTTGTGCGCATGCGCAGAGTCCAGCGGACCCTTGTGCACATGCGGAGAGTCCTGCGGACCCTTGTGCACATGGACATTTGCACAATGTATTAATTTTCTGAAAACTGTCCCATGCTATTGTACTGGTCTGAAGAATTCACAGCTTCGAGCATTTCAGTTGGACGATCCAATAGCCCCCCCAAAATAGAATAAAAAACAAATGCTATAAATAAAGATATACATACTGTACATGCACACTAGACATGAACGTTTTGTTAATATATTCAGCCCTGTATTTTTTGTGTGCAATTTTTACAGTAATATGTACTTGAAGGCAAAGCCTCTGCTTTCAAGCTCACGTGGGACAGACCTTGACTGAGCTATTTTATAGGGTAGTGAAATACCAGTGCATGATTTTCTTTCTTTAATGTACATTCCTTAATGTAAAATAACTGTGGATAAAGCACATGCACTTTCTATTGAATAAATTCCCAGGACATGTGGAGTGCACACAGTTATTTGAAGAAGCCCAGAGAGTTGTCACTGAGCCCAAAATGCACAGCTTACTGTAGCTGCTAACTTACTGGAGGAAGAAATCAATGTCATTGCAAAATCAAATGATACAGTCTATGCCTACACCCTGACTTTTACAGCCATGGCACACTGCAGAGGCTCCACTGCCAGCACAACCTACACCCCCTTTGTGGCTAGGTTAAAAAAACAACAAAATACCCATGCTTTTAATCACACATTATTGATATTAATGACTGGAGAAATTGATGACCTAATACACAAATAATTAAAAGGCTGTGAACAATACGATTATGTACTACTACTTTTATTTTACTTTCCTTCAAGGGGAATCCAACAACAAATTAACTCTTTCTAGCACAGAATAGCTTGTCACTGCTGTCATTAAGATGAGTTATTCTTATCATTACATCTGTCAGTGTTGTGGCAGGTGGGTATAGTTTGTAGTGAGTATTGGCACTAGGATGTGATGTGGCTATTCCCCCCCGCGCGTGTTTATATATGACATATCTTAGATTGTAAGCTCTTCGGGACAGGAACTCAATTTCATGTTGCTTTATGTCTGAAGCGCTTATTCCCTTTGTGTTACACGTGTAGTGTAATGTGCTATGTACCCTGGATAGCGCTATATAAGTAAATATATACATATATCTGACGTTACAAACTCACCCTTCTCTCACTGCCTGGAATATACCCCCTGTCCTGCAGCCCACGCCAGCCACCCCATCCCTTCTTGTCACAGCAGCAGGCTCAGTGGGCGTGGGCTCCGCGTGCCAGGCACCTGCCCCACCTCCCACGCTGCCAGCCCTCCGTGGCGCATCACTAGCATCGACTCTGCGGGTCCCAGCCTGTCCCGTGAACCTGCTGCCGGGGCGAGGCGCTGCCGGGACCCACATCTCCTCCTCAGCGTGCACACTGCTCCTGCTCTCTTCCTGCTGAGACTTGCAGCCCTATCCTGGCGAGATACTTAGCACAGCTTCTTGTGCTGCAGCCCGGGGGGTTAACTTCCGCTTATCCTGCGTGCAGGATACCGCTGCCCCTGTCCCATGCAAGCTGCATCGCCCCGGGAGACTAGCACATAGCAACGTGGGGCGGCACGGCAACCACCGCACACACATGGACACCAACAAGCACACACATGGACAACAGCACAGTAACAAGCACACACATGGACACCAGCACAGTAACAAGCACACACATGGACACCAACAAGCACACACATGGACAACAGCACAGTAACAAGCACACACATGGACACCAGCACAGTAACAAGCACACACATGGACACCAACAAGCACACACATGGACAACAGCACAGTAACAAGCACACACATGGACACCAGCACAGTAACAAGCACACACATGGACACCAGCACAGTAACAAGCACACACATGGACACCAGCAAACTAACAAGCACACACATGGACACCAGCACAGTAACAAGCACACACATGGACACCAGCACAGTAACAAGCACACACATGGACACCAGCACAGTAACAAGCACACACATGGACACCAGCACAGTAACAAGCACACACATGGACACCAGCACAGTAACAAGCACACACATGGACACCAGCACAGTAACAAGCACACACATGGACACCAGCACAGTAACAAGCACACACATGGACACCAGCACAGTAACAAGCACACACATGGACACCAGCACAGTAACAAGCACACACATGGACACCAGCACAGTTACAGGGTATTGGTGTAGCATTGTTATTTGTGGTAAATGCAAATTGGGCTGGGAGAGGTGCTGCAGCCCCTCCCTGTGTTTATATACGTGTATATGATGTTAATGTATGTACATGCATCATGTATGTTTGGTATGTACAGCACCCCCACAACATTGTGCCTGTACTCCTGTTTGCACATCATTGGGTGTAAACTACTGTATACAGGCATACCCCGTATTAACATACACAATGGGACCGGAGCATGTATGTAAAGCGAAAATGTACTTAAAGTGAAGCACTACCCTTTTCCCACTTATCGATGCATGTACTGTACTGCAATTGTCATATACGTGCATAACTGATGTAAATAAGGCATGTGTAACAGGCTCTATAGTCTCCCCGCTTGCGCACAGCTTCGGTACAGGTAGGAAGCCAGTATTGCTGTTCAGGACGTGCTGACAGGCGCATGCGTGAGCTGCTGTTTGCCTATTGAGCGATGTGTACTTACTCGCGAGTGTACTTAAAGTGAGTGTCCTTAAACCGGGGTATGCCTGTACAGTATGTCAAACTAAATGATAACTGACTGGTTGCATATACGAAACAGGGCATTGTAAAATATATATTTTTCATAATAATTACTTGAACCCCCCCCCCTCAAACTCAAATGTGGATTTGTTTGACTATATCCATAGAAGTATAAGCTTAGTTAAAGCCTCTGACCAATTTGCTTTGAAAATCTGGACATTCCTGTGATTGAACTCAGGAGAACCTGATTCTGGGAAATAAGGGAATCAGATTCTATTAAAAAGTTCACATTTATATTTTAAAAATAAGAGACACCCCCCCTCCCGCCCCACTTGCGTTTAATTGAAACAGTTTTAATTGCAGTGGAGTTCAGAGATGGCACAATAGTAAGTGCCTCATCTCTTTAACTATGTTTACAATACACCACACACCTGACATTCATCCCCTGCTGTACAATTGATTTGTTTTATGTTTCGCTATGTACGGTAGTGGGAAAAATTTAAAGGACACAGTCAACATGTGGTCATGTGGGACCTGCTCAAAAGGGTTAACAATGAAGTGGTAGCAGCCAAGCTTAACATGGTTTGGATTTTTTTTTTAAAAATTACCGTAAATGATCTGTACTTATTAGGACAATGTGAAACAAATTAAATAATCCTGACTGAATGTGCATTGGGGCATTTTAATAAAAACAACTTGTAACATAAATCCCCCATTTTTGCAAAAAAGTGCATCTTTATCTATCTATATATATATATATATATAAATATATATATATAAGACTGAAATAATGTTTGTGTGTGTATTTGTTCCCGCTGTGTGATTGGCCCCCCTGTGATTGGCCCACCAGCTCATTGGCCTGAGGGTGGGCTGACGTCACAGCAGGGCCTGCCCCTCACACCTCGTGCTCCTCTTGGGCTCACTTGGCAGGACCACACACCGACTACTTTGCTACTCACGTTCCTCGCCTCACCACCGCTGATCTCACCTTACACCCGCTCCCTCCCTCACTCTCCCCCACTCCTCACTCTCTCTCCCCGCCTCCGTCACACCGCCACCCTCGGGCATCGGCGCTGCCGCACACACCACCTCACCTCTCTCCCCCCCATCACATCAAAAGAAACCCTCCCCGCCGCCACCGCACCGCCTCACCTATCTTCCCCCCCGCCGTTCACAACAAAAGCCAGCCTCCCTGGCGCCGCCGGCACCGCTACCCTCGTCGCCGTCATGCACACCGCCTCACCTCTCTTCCCCCCCGCCGTTCACAACAAAAGCCAGCCTCCCCGGTGCCTCCGGCACCGCTACCCTCGTCGCCGCCAGCACACCGGCTCACCTCTCTTCCCCCCCCCGCCGTTCACAACAAAAGCCAGCCTCCTCGGAACCACCTGACCCCCCTCCCCCGTTCACAACAAAAGCCAGCCTCCCTGGCGCCGCTACCCTCGGCGCCGCCACGCGCACCACCTCACCTCTCTCGCCCCCCTTCTCCCTCTTTCTCCGCACCTCTGGGGGGGGACAGTCAAGAGCGAGGGTTGGGCAACACTATACTGACTGCCACACACACACGAACTGACTGACTGCCACACACACACACACACACACACACACACACACACACACACACACACACACACACACACACACACACACACACACACACACACACACACACACACACACACACTGACACACACACTGACTGGCTGACGCACACACACTGACTCACGCACACACACGCCACACACACTGACTGACGCACACACACACACACACACTGATTGACGCGCACACACACACACACTAACGCGCACACACACACTGACTGACGCACACGGAGAACGGAACTGTAAGGGGGGCGGGGGACCGGACCTATAAATGGGGGGGGAGGGGTCCGGACCTGTAAATGGGGGGGGGCGGATTGATGAGAGGGGGGAGGGTAGAGAGAGGGGGAGAGAGAGAGGGAGGGTAGAGAGTGGCGGGGAGAGAAAGGGAGGGGGGGAGAGAGAGAAAGGGAGGGGGTGAGAGAGAGGTTGAGGTGAGGGAGAGAGGGGGGAAGTGAGAGAGATAGAGAGGGGGGTGCGGGAAAATTACATCCCGGGCAACGCCGAGTATTTCAGCTAGTAAATAAATAAAAAGTAGTTGTCACTGCCATACCCCGTAGCATTATCACACCTGTAAGTACCATTGCTGGCCCCTAGTATTTAAACTGGTTCAGTGGTGGAGAGGTAGTATACAATGCTTTCTACTTTATGGCTCTTCATTAGTGTAGTGGGCAGGCAGTTGATTCTTAAAGGTCACAATTCAAACACTGAAACCTGCTTATCAACGCATTCTCACACATTGCAAGTTTGGACTTTCCCATCCTCGCACTGATGAGACCCAAAAGGTTGAAAAAGCTGCCTGTGGGAAGGTTTACTGGCTATATACTGTATGTCTTAAACCCAGGCTGTGCTGAAAAGCTGTGTAATATGGCTGGCATAAATTTAGGCTTGTTTTATAGTTGGTGCACGTGACGCACACTTTTTGTGTGTACGGGTCCGTGCTGTGAGCGACGTGCACAGGTGTGTGTGTGTGTGTATAGATTGTTTGAAAGTTAATAATTTATTATATAATAAAAAAACATGTGAGAATAAATAATTTATTAACATAACATGTGCAACTTTGATAAATATATATATATATATATATATATACAGACACATATATATACACACACACACACACACACACACACACACACACACACACATACAATGCAGTCTCACAGAGCTGTAGCGACGCTTCCCCCCGATCGGCCGGCTCCATGCTCATTGCAGTGCGCGCGCGCGCGGCCCTAGCATAGAACGGCTTGCTAACTACAGCCAATTATAAGTGCCGCTCGCGCGCACGGCGGAGCAAGTGCGCCCACTATATTACGGACCTTATATGGCTCAATGTTAAAATGGATAAGAAGCAAAAGGTGACACTGTGTGCTCATTACCATGTCATTTCTGACCAATGAGACACGTGCATATGGTGGGAGAAGTTGGTCTATTTTATCAGGATGTCCTAATGGTTCATGGCCAGGGCTACCATTCTGAATGGAGTCGCAATGCAGGTTTTTGGATAGAGTGCTGCTTTAAAGTAGCTATACTGTGAGTAAACAGCCTTTCAACTGTTGTACTTTGAATAAAGTGCATTTGGCAGCATTAAAAAAAAGGAGGGTTATTGTATATTTATGCTTAAAGAACAGAGGGATCAATTACTTTTAAAGAAAAAGGGAGTTACATCCGCAAACATGTCAATTCGGTAATCAATGAACACAAGACGCTAATTGTGAGACATCAATTATTTTCATAATGGCAATGTAAATTGCCTTATATTCAATGATATTGATTACATGAAAAGAACCATCAGAAAGGGGGATCTTGACAACAAGGTCCTTAGAAGTGAAACCCAATGGAACTACAGACTAGAAGCACTTAGCCCTCTTGGCTTAAATGAATGGTTCACTTTTGCTCCATTTATTAGATCAACAACATGCAGAAATAGGCCTCGGAAGAAAATATGTGGAATAAACATCTGCTCATATTTATGTACTGTAACCCATCGACCCCCACCCAATCGCAGATCAGGTCCCCTAAGGTGTTCTGTGGTCTGGCTAAATGTCTCGGTGTGGTGCATACCTGCTGGCAACAGGAGAGCCTGAGTCTCCCGCGATGACATGGGGGACAACAGGACAGGTTTCTGGGGTGAATGCCTTCGTTCTTCTTCTAATGGTGCAGCGCCTCCATCTGCAGTAAGCCCCAGGGATACGGGGTGGAATCCCTACCGCAGAATCCCCTCCCAGGGGTGAGAGATTCCAGTCTCGCACAGTAGGTCTTTTCTATAGCAGCAGCTCTTTTTTTCTCTCCCTCTTTGAAGCATACAATCAGGTATCACATAGGAACCAGCAGCCAGCTGTACTCCTGTAGGATGTCCCTGCCTCCCCTCTGGACCTAGGGCCATCCAGAGTGGGGCTAGCTCTTCCCTTACCCCCTAATCAGGGTAAGAGGTATTTGGTCCACCTCACTATCAGCTCTACTCATAGGCTGCTCACTCTCCTCTTCTCTCTAGCTAACTCTTCACATATCTCTGTCTCTCTGTCTCACTAATCACTAGACAGGGTCAGGTGACCTACCTTCACCATTCAGGGCAAGTGCTTGAAGTGGGGGAAACCCATGATAACTCCTGGCAACCTGCCCTTACCAGGGATTACTGCACAGGAGGAGGATAGAAATATAGCCCATAATCTTACCAGGGCTACAGTACATTTAATTGTTATAGTGCATTATAGCCTCTAGACAGTATTACTACCTTTTAATTTAACTAACATAGTGTTGTTTCCCAGCGTTATGTTTTTCTCCATGTGATGATAACCTATGCAAATGAGATGTATTTCAGCCTTTGTTTTTGCATATGATTAGCTTTGAGGCTACCATGTTAACTCAGGCAACATAAGTCTATTCTTGTGTTAGGCAATGTCTTAAAGGAACAACCATTCAATATCCTACATGTGTTTTTTTTTTATTTTAACTAAATCAGTTCTGTAGTGTTAGATAACACATACTGCATTAAAAAAAATCAACTCAATGCCATTTTTAATTATTTTTAATATACTGAGCATTTTTTGATTTCTATAGCAGGTTTTAGCTCACCTCACAAGCAGTGCAAGATCTTTGCAACACTGTCCTGTTTGTGATAATTTGTTGTCAATGTTTTACATTTGAGCTGTAAAATGTAACAATTGTTAATATTACCTTTGTAATATCAGGTTACACGGTAGCTGCTGAGTTAAACTGACTGAAGGATTGATTGAAACTGAAAGACAGTTATTACGTGAACTCGGGGAAGCAGGATCTTTGCTGATCGATCACGGGAGAACTAATCGATCGGCAGCTTAGGTAATTTAGTTTTCAATAAACTTAATGAAAGGCTGTATGTATTAAAACTAAATATATTTTTTTATTTAAAGTGCAGTGCAGAGTGCCTCTTTAACAGAGCTTTTTGGATCTAGGTCTATATATGTGTCGAGCAGCTGTAACTGTTCCTTTTTATTTTTCTGCATTTGTAATAGGTAGCTTTGACATTGTTACAATTTTATTCATTAGTTGCAACATAGATTCAATCAGGTCTTGATATATTTTAAGGGTGTTCTTTGTATAGGCTTACATGCCAACAAACTCTGCAGTGGGATATTTAGCTCTCTAAGGCTGCGGTTCCAGTTTGCACTGCAGCACGCGCGCCCGGCGCCTCACTGTGATCTGTGTGTCACTGCGGTCTGTGGCAGATGCAGGAGATTGCGACTGGGGGGCATGGCGGGGGTTTTGCAGGGGCGTGGCCATGACCTCACGTGGATGGTTCGCCCTCATTGGCCGAACCGCCGTGGTGGGCGTGGCCACACCTCCGTCACAAGTTCTAAACACAATTTTGCTGTCTTTTGAAAAACTGTCATACAGCGCGGCTGCTAAATGCGCGTGAAGGCACATACTGGGCCCAGCCCCATTGAGGTGCGGTACTTGTTAGTGCAGCGCAAGCCGAGGCCTGCGCTGCAGAATGTTTTGGGGGCACAGGCTAATCCTAATATATCACATTGTGGGTGTTTTAGCGCCGTTTCAAATCACTTTGATACACAGAACACTGACAGACACTGAGGCACACACAGCACACTGACAGACACTGAGACATACGCAGAACACTGACAGACACTGAGACATACGCAGAACACTGACAGACATTGAAGCACATGCCGAATACTGACAGACACTGAGGCATACGTGGAACACGTCTCTGCTTTGCCGGCATCAAGCCAGTAGAGTTTGTCTCTGCCACATTGATTGTTTGGCACACAACCGACCTGGAGCACATATGTACTGTAGGAACTGTACGATTTTTTTTAATGATGCAATGTTTTTAAAAAATCCACAAAGTCATTGTTTTTTCATTATTATTATTCCAAAATTGTACTTAGTAGAAGGTTTTAGTAAGTAGTGTAGTGTGTGCAAGGATGAGAAAAAGTTAAATGTAATTTATACTAAATACATTTTTGAGGAATTCACTAACCCAGCCTTTCTAAAAGGTGACCCTCCTTTTCAGAAGCAGTAAATGGAAAGAGCAACGTGCTTGGCTTAAAAAACAGATTGCAGGGCATACACTGCAATTTAACATGCAACACAAATTCGTTATTTTAGTAACTTCTCTGCACTTGTAAAAGTTTATGATGTTATATCAGCATTAAGAAATGATAACCTCTTTAACGAGTCCACTGTCTCCGTGGAACACTGGACAGTGAAGAAAATAAGTACTTTGTTTCAATCCACAAAACATGGAAGTCAGACACATCAGGCAACATTTTCTGGGCAAAGTTTCACTGCCATAATCTAAACATCATGGTTACAGAAGAGTAAAAAAATAATACACCTATTTTAAGTCACTTAAGGCACACAAAGCACGCCTGTATGAAATGAATATAATTTTGCAGCAAGGATCTACTTCTTTTATTTGCAAAATGTTGTACTTTGGTTGTTAGGAGCAATTCCTTTCAAAACAAATCCTCCTAGGAGGGATTAACCACGTTAATATCAGCTACTGGGACCTGTGCTAATTCCAGGAACTTACAAAACTAATTCCAGGAACTTACAAGAGTAGAGGGAACTGGGGTTTAAGTAAACAAGAAAAGAGGAGAAATGGGACAGCAGGACTTAAACATCTACCATAACATCTACCATTAACCCATCTACTTCCCACATGCTGTCTTTGCCTTTATTCTGGGATAAGCAGCCTGAAAATATTGATATACATATAGATAGTGGTCTTTGTGTTTTACTACTCTTTGCATTTTACCATTATACTGTAGGTTAAGACCTTTATGAGAAGCAGTGGATCAAGATAACGCCTAGTTAGGTGGCAGTGTCTAATCCTTCACAATCTCTGTGACCAGGAAATTCATCGCAATCACAATTATGAGCATGCAGAGGTTTTTTTTTCTGTGTTAAAATGAGTAAGTTACAGCATTAAAAATACTTCTGGCAATACACTTTTGTAAAACACTGTTAAAGAGAGGTGTGCTGAACTTCATGTGCTTCTTTGGTACTATAGCAATGTAAACTTAATTAGTATTTTTAGGTGTTTCCTTTGGGCCCTGCTTGTAAGTATATCCATTATACCACAACTCTGTTATCTCTAAGGCAGTGGTGCGCAAACTGGGGGGCCTGGCCGCTCTGAAACACACTGAGACAATGTGTGTGGTCAGCGTGAGCAAGCGCCTGCTCGGTGCTTAGCTGCTTGCAGAGCAAGCAAATTTGATTTTGTCGCTCGCAAGAGCGTTACATGAGCGGTTCGCCTAACGAGGGTCGAACCAGCTCTGTGATGTCGTGGCCGCGCCCCCAGACGAGCGTGCAGCTAGCAGGCTATGAATCGCCCGGCCGAGCAGGGCACAGTGCACGAGCGCCAGCTCCCTGCCTGGCTGCAGCCTAAGGCAAAAACAAGATGGCTGAACTAGATAGACATATTGAACAAAATAGATAGCAGTCTATGTGACTTCCTAAATATTGCCAACATAGGATATGATAATATCCTTCCAATGCTGGAATCCAACAGTAGCGGAAGCAAAATATCATTTACCACATACCCAGCTGCTACTGCCACTCAAAACTGAGAGAAGCTTAGACATATTTACATATATACAGTAACAGGTTCAGAGATTCTTTTTATGTCAGCAGAAGGTTAGCCTGACAATTATCAGTGTCTGACAGGAAGGGTTGAGAGAGAGTTGTTTACCTGGAGTACTGAGACACGGCAAGACTACCTTGGAAATGGCTGCGCTATTGGGTTACTATTCTGGTGACAGTAAGGATTACCCATTCAACTTCTGCTACACTTTTTGTGTTTGACTAAGAACTGGCTTAGCTAGCAACTGTTGGTAGTTAGACATGTTATTGTTTAGTTCTCCTCTTTAGTTTAGTAAGTTTTTTTTTGTTACTATGCCTTAAAGGAAATATACATATGTGTTGTGGCATGATGATAGGTGATCCGTGAGAAACAGTTTGCAGCCAGAGTGTAATTCACTGTGGTTTATTTCGTCCACAGACTTAAAACAAATAACACTTGTGGGTACACTGTCCCTTTAAGGAAAAATAAAATAAAACCTACTTCACTCAGGAGCTAACTAAACTACATAATTTCTCTAACTACCCTCATTGTCCAGCAGACCCTCAATGGGTAGTCCTTGTCCTCGCCAGTATAGTAAGTCAATTGCATTCCTTTCAAAGTAAAACTTGCTGTGTCTAAGGACTACAGGAAGATAGCCCTCTGTATCAGGCACTGGCTGTATTCACAGGCTTGCTTTAAAACCTTGCCGCTCAGGTTAATTGATTACACATTGAAGCTGCTGTCAGAAGAAGAAGTTAACCCATGTTGGGCATCGTTGCAGACAGCTTTCCCAGGGTCCAGGACCAGAGTTTCCACTGCCCCTCCCTCCACACACACATGTTGACAACCTTGCGAGAACCCTCATCTCTCACATCTCCATCTCTCGCCCCTACCTCTCTCTCCTCTCTCTCACCCCCACCCCACTCTCCCATCTCGCCCCACCTCCAATCCAACACAATATCCCCCCCACCCCAAATCACACACATTAACCGCCTCCCCAATCACACGCACACAACCCCCTTACTGTGGGGGCCGCACCACTCTGGAAGTTGGGTTGCTTACACTGGAGGCCAGGCCCAGCAACAGGAGAGAGAAGCCAGCTGCAGGAGGGTGGAGCTGGGACCCGGCCGCTGGACATGGATTTTGAGCCCGACCTCTGGCCGTCACTGGGCCAAGGACCTTTCCTGACACGGTTACAGTGTGTGTGCAAGAAGCTCCCTGTACCCTTAAGGAAGGAGGGCATAACAGGAGGGAATGGGGGGGGGGGGAGAAATTTGAGGCCCCAAGGATAGGTGTTAAGGGTTAGGTAAAGCAGTGGTCAGAGGGGACTTAGGGGTTGGGGGGTTATAAAAGGTGTGGGAAAAGTTCACTTGTCCTCTTTCCTGCTGATGGCCGAAGATTACAGCATGCTGGTGAAGAGATCATCTGTGGAGACAGATGCTGGTCCCTGTTGCTGAGCCAGATGTGGAGTCACTGTAGACCAGGTCTTACCAACACATTAATACCGGGATTCTGGATTGAGCACAACAAGGAGGGCAAAATAAATTGTAATTTATTTCCTTTTAAG
The DNA here is from genome assembly GCF_040206685.1 of Ascaphus truei. Classification (NCBI taxonomy): domain Eukaryota; kingdom Metazoa; phylum Chordata; class Amphibia; order Anura; family Ascaphidae; genus Ascaphus; species Ascaphus truei. The sequence goes on from NC_134483.1 coordinate 435,438,452, forward strand.
ACACACAATCTTCACAATTACACTAGATAAAACACTTACTGGGATGGGGAAACGAAATCGAATGTCCACGGAACGAATGACTTACAGTAGCAACAAAGTCTATGTACACCCATGCACGCATGCAAGTGGGTGCGCGATTTGAGCAGTGCGACAATCCTTGGCTAGGGGCGCAACTTGCCACCCCTATATCTCCGCCGAAAGAAATAATTTCATAAAGTCCTTACAGGATTCGTTCGCAGCTAACTTCTAGGGCTGCACAATAGGGACAATAAAGATAGTGTAGGGGAAAACATGGCATTATGGTGACCATACAATTTAACCCCTTTAGTCCCAACAAGGTTTGGGGTTAGTGAAAAAGGACTCGGGTGCTAACTATGTAAAATGGGTGAACGAAAATGTAATATATTACCGTGTCGGTGGAGGCCAAATGGTCCCCCAAAATGTGATGAAGTCTGGAATGGATCTGCAAAAAATGCTCTACCCCTAGAAGTATCTATCCATGATCCTTGATATAGAGACAGTAAAACAGAAAAAGGGGGAGCAAAGGGACAAATCAACAGCAAAAATCGAAGGAACCACAAGTAGTGTGGAAATGGTAAATTAAATCACATATCGGTAAAATATACACCTATCTGAGTGGAATGGAGGATAAAATATACTAGAAATAATACTTACACTGCCATGTGTAAGTACAGGCCAATAGAAAGTTCTGTAAGGAAATTCTGTGAAGAGAAGTCCTCTGTTCCAATGCACTGTGACACTTCAAGATTTCCCCATGGACTGCATTGTCTCACTGGTGAAACCACACTTCCTCACAGCTCCCTCGAATGATGAAGAGGATAGATGGAGCGTGTTTCAGATCACCATAAACATTTATTAACACAATAGCAGCCAATGTACACTCACATATAATTAATGTCCAGAGCAGCTACACTGCAGACCGCCGGCACCCTCGTAGTATCAGAGCTCCCTCCCGTGTCCGGTGGGAAGAAACTGTGCAGTGCAAAGCCGGGTGTGGGACAGGACTAGAGAAGCCTCTCTGGGACACTTTTCCACACGGTCAAGAGCAACGCGTTTCGCGGACTGTGCGGCTTCGTCAGGCTCAATGGGTTTAGGGTTAACCAGATGGGCATAATACCTTTATTATTGGCCTGGTTAACCCTTCACCGCCACAGTCACCCGGCCCATTGTAAGAAGGGAGAGGATTGTGCTCTGTGGTCCTGATTGGCGGTGGGGAGCATTGGAGGCTGCATGTTGGCCACTCCCACATCTGAGGCCAAGAGAAAGAGGAAAAGAGAAGTTTCAGCAGTGGATGAGTATTTTTCCCCCATTAGAGCACCATGCTGCGCACCCACCGGCGGCAGTGCCTTCTGTCGTCAGGAGCAGCCGGAGTAAAGTCAGGCCTTCTGAGCTCTTGTCTCCAGGAAATTCAAGACAGAAGAGAGAACCCCCGCAGCTGTCTAGATGTAAATGTGTCGGTGCTCCCTAGGTAAATACATATAGCAACAACCAAAGAAAAAGGAATTAGTATGGGCACTCTAAACACGTGGTCATATGGTGAACACTTTAAAACATACATTCCAATAATTAAAAAAATGGGTGATAATACTAGAATTAAACGCTTGGATCCTTAGTATGAACACTAAATGTGGTGTTCTGGATCAATGTGAGTATGACTGCAAATATCCACTGTTAATGTATGCTGCAGTTTGGATCAGTAGGTATGGTAAATCACTGTCCAGATGAACCAAAGCACCCTATTGTTCGCTGCTGTAATGGCATGTGCCAGTATATATAAACCCTATTAAACAAATGTACAGCACTCTAGCATCTAAAGAGGGACCTTAGCCAGGTCTGCCAAACAACAGTGAGGCAGTATAACTGGCTGAATGGATAGCATCCTGGCCACTAATAGTGTAGCTGATATAAGGCTAGGGATGCTGTAAATAAATAAATAAATGTAGGGTTTATACGTGATCAGCTCAATTTCACTGGCTATGAATATAACCCTGAGTAAGGTGAAGTTGAGTCTAGGGTACATACCAATAAGTCCCTATCCACATTGTGGGCATAACATACTGGGCTCACACACTTAATGCAACGGTAGAGCTGACTCAGATAAGGTAAGTATATAATCTGTTCAGCGTCTCTCAGGTAGGTGGTGTAATGGTAGTGATAGTAACCAACCTATTAGGAATATCTATGTAATGATAAACAGTACTGATCCAACACCAACTCTGTTGTCAGAGTTGATCTCTAAAGGATCAGTACTCAGTGAGAGGTATGAGATATAAATACATGGTAATGCTGTACAAACAGCTTACTGCTACCGTGTGACAGCAGGAGAAGAGTATCTTGGCTCGTGTGGGCTCCCTTCAGATCATCCGATCACAGGGAAGCTCGTTATTTGAAAAATTGCGCGCTGCAGTTGCTGCCGAACACGGCCGTCAGCTGACTCATGTGTTCAAGTGAGTCCTGCGCGTGCACCCATCTGCCGACGCGCGCGTTTCGCGTAGCCACTTCCTCAAGGCAGTACAAGGGGGGGGGGGGGAGGGACACACCAGAGGGTGTGCGGCTAAATAGCCCTGCGTTCATGCAAAGTTCTATCCCGAGCACTGAGTCCCGCCCCCTAGATGTGACGTCACGACTCACTGACTGCACAGTCAGTGAATCAGCCGGGGGAGAGAGATGCCCACAGTATTTACACAACAGTGCCTAAGGGAAGGTGCTCAAACCTTATTTAAGCATACAGTGATGTTGGCTAGGCACGAATAGGCATGGTGGACTAGATAAGTCCTGAGTGAGGGTGTGGGTAAGTGCTGGTGGTATCATGTATGAAAGTACTCATGTGTTCATGACAAAGTATGGTTAATAAAGATTATGATTATTATTCAGACATGGATCCTTGAACCAGACCCAAAAAACAAAACAGAAGGTCAGATAGGAGGCTAGAAGACTAGTTCTCTAGATGGGTAGTGTGGGGATAATAAGGACCATTTTATTCTCCTTCAAATAAATGGAGAGTACATGAACCCTTCATTAAGACCCCTGGGGGACATGGTACCCAAGGTGTAAATCCATCTTGCCTCTTTTTTAAGAAGGTCCAGGTCCCAGTCCCCCTTCCGAATACCGGGTGAATATTTGTCAATACCTATGAAGCTGATTGAATCAGTGTTGCCATTTTGGCAAAACTTAACATGTCTGGCAATAGGAGTGTCACTTTTATTTCTGATGGTTCCGAGGTGCTCGAGAACCCTTTGTTTAAATTGTCTCCTCGTTTTGCCAACGTATTTCTTGCCACATAGGCATGTACCAATATACAGTAGATTACTCCTGTGCTGACACAATTAATAAATTTACGTATAGTGTAAATTCTGGTGTCATCATGATTGGTGAATGTCTTGCTGACTTTGATGTTCTTACAGGCTTTACACCTCTGACAGGTAAAGGTACCCTCAGCAAGACATTCACCAATCATGATGACACCAGAACTTACACTATACGTAAATTTATTAATTGTGTCAGCACAGGAGTAATCTATATGGGTACATGCCTATGTGGCAAGAAATACGTTGGCAAAATGAGGAGACAATTTAAACAAAGGTTTCTCGAGCACCTCGGAACCATCAGAAATAAAAGTGACACTCCTATTGCCAGACATGTTAAGTTTTGCCAAAATGGCAACACTGAGTGGTGGTTAGATCCCTCAGTACATCTCCAGAGTATTGTCCAAGATCTTCCTGAGTTGGGGAAGGCAGGGGTATGGATTATCCATCCCCTATTTACATATCTCGAGTAGTAGAGGGTATTTTGGCTAGGAGGCATGCTGGAAGGCGGGTAGTGTCAGGGGAGGCAATAGTCCAGTTAAGGGGGGAGAAAGTGGGGTCTCTTCATGCCATCTCTGCCTGGATAGAGGCTCAAGCTGTGTTAAGTAGGGTGAGGGGATGGCAGGCAGTTTAGGTGGTGGCAGGTTCTTGGGTATAAACGGGATGGGCCAGACTGTGTCGCAGCAGCAATGGTGAAAGCAACAAAGGAATTGTCCTTTCAAGGAGGCTTATTTATGTTGAGCTTTGTCGCTGGGTATGCACTTGCTAAAGAAAAGGTCTGGGCGGCAGGATATATGGGTATCTGGAAAGACCTGCTGTAGAAAGTGAACAAAAAAGCGGATGATGAGAAGAGAGAGAAGCAGGTGCCCAAATCTTTCGTAATTGGCTAGAGGCATATGTCATCCTTGCCAGCCAGATAGGTGATAAGTCACCTAATTTTAGCTCAGAGCTGTTTAAATATTAGGATTCAATTTGGGAGTCTTTTAAGTCATACTGGGGCCTGGCCAGGTGAAAGCATGACCACATTTTCTGGCAAAGGATAGCGGCGCAGAAGAAGCCTCAATGGGGGATCAAAGAAATGGATTTATGGTTGTCAATTATGGTCCCCCAGCGCCTTTCATCCTTGCACAGCGGGGATGTTGGTCCTCTACTCTCTGGGCAATTGACCAGCTCAGCAAGAGGTGTGTGCTGGTCTTACAATGAAGGAAATTCTAAGTGGGGACGTCATGCCATTTCAAACATTCATGTTCAATTTCAGGATGCAGAGGAAACCATCCTGCCCAGAGGTGTTTCAAGAAAGGTAAAAGTTGGGGAGGAGACCGCAATTAAGGATGCTATGAAGGGCGATGACACCAGAGAGCACCACCATGATGGAGGAGTGGCTTGCCAGGTATCCCTTTAATGAAGCAGCGTGAACATTGAGACTTTGCTTACGCAAAAGTTTCTGGATCCCGTTTACAGAGTTAGAGGAGGATCAACGAACCAGAAATTAACAATCTGCAGCTGAGTATCTAAGAGTGGTCCACAGTAAACTGGAGAAGGAAGGGAACATAGGGTGGATGGTAGCACAATTTGTGGTTCATCCTTTCACCAATTTAATAGTATCACCTTTGGGGTTGGTCCCCAAAAAGGAGCCTGGTGATGATTGTCTTATACACCTTTTGTACCCGGAGGGAGCATTGGTGAACTCAAGTATTGACAAAGACATTTGCAGGATGACGTACGCTTCTTTCGACAGGGCAATGGAGCAAGTGAGAAAGTGTGGCCTGGGCTCGTTATTAGCAGACAGGCATTGAATGGGCATCCGTTTGCTGCCAGTCTGCTCAGACTGTTTCCATTTATTGGAGTTTGGAGGGGATTTTTTCCTTGACCGTTGCTTGCCAATGGCTTATTCAATTTATTTTTTTTATTTTGAATTCAGTTCCTTTTTGGATTGGGTGGGTTTTGCAATGCCTCAATTATTTTTTGTTTGTCAGTCCAGTAGGATCTGTGACTTGTCATTTTTTGCTGAAGAGCTTTAAAGAGTTAGCAGCACGTTTTGGGGTACCGCTGTCTAAAGGTAAAATAGAGGGCCCATTCCTAGGAATTGAGAGTGACACTGTGGGAATTGTATGCAGGCTGTTTTAGGAACAAGTTGGTGGAATTGCAAGTGAAGATTGAAGGGACGATGGAAGCCAAGAAGGTAATTCTGAAACAGCTTCAGTTGATGTTGGGTCATCTGGAATTTGCTTGCAGGGTCCTGACAATGTGTGGTGGGGGTTTAGACGTTGGTTGCTGTTAGAGACGTGTGCAGAGGCACGCAATGGAGAATGTTTAAAGTGAAACTAAAATTAGGCTTTATTGCGCCTGTCCCTTTAACACAGGAAAACATATGAAAATAAGCCAAACAAAAACCTATCTCTGCTTTGGAGACTATCTACACATGTAGTTCAGCCCTCTCTAACTGGGTGGTTAGCTAAGCTATTTACCAGCTCAAATATATATACATATATACAGCTATACAACAGTCTCATTTGAAAGTCTTATCTGTGTCTTGTAGCTGTAGGGGAAGGCTTCTCTGCTCTCTTGGGTCCGCACCCTTGTGGGCTAAGGCAATGTCAGGATCCAGGTTTAGAATCTTGTCCCCTTTGTCTTGCTGTCAGCGTGCAGTCTCTTTGCAGCTCAAGACATCTGTCCTTCCTTGGTTCAGCCCCCAATTGTGAGACTAAGGAATACTCCCTTCCAGCCCCAGAACAGACTATTTCTCAGAGAGCTGTGATTAGGCAGCTGGAGCTGGTTGATTGCACACCAGCAATTAACCAGCACACTGCTGGATTAGAGGAAAGTTGCTTTAACAGAGATAAGTCCCTGTAACATACCTCCCCTGTTTGTGGGAAGTTCAGGCTTACCATGGCTGAAGCCCATCCTTCCACTCTTATTTGAGATATCTCTGTGACTCGAGTGAGAGTGGATGGAGTTAGAGAACCCTTTGTCCCACTGGGATTGGAACCCTTTCTCCAGTTTATTCATGTCTTCTCCCGAAGGTGCTTGAGATCAGCACTCTTCAGTCGCTCGAGGTGTACCTTTTCCAAGTATAGTCTTTTTACTGAGTGTGTGGTCATGAGATTTCCCTTGCGTCGGGTGATCATCTTTTTTTAGGCAGACTGTATGGCGACAGTCGCAGAGCATTTAAGAATAGCCCTTTGAGTTTTTCGCTCTTGAAGCTGTCTTTCTGCACTTTTTCCACTCAATGGAGTTGCCAGTTCAGCTTCATTGGGATTGAGTTGCAATTCCACATCCACTTCCAGAGAACGTCCTATCTTTTCAGCTTCATCAGATAAGGATTCTTCTGGTTTTGATTCTGCACGTATACCTTTTTTTGTTGCCTGTTGGGTGGCTGAAGGTTTAGCTAGTGCTTGTTTAGGTGGTTCAAACTTTGCAACCTTGTTTTCAGATGAGCGGTTTTAGTTGCTGTGGGATACTAACGCTTGGACAGGGTCAATACCTTTTCTTGTAGTACTGTAATCTCATCCACGGGAGATCCCTGTTTCTTGAGTGCAGCCTGCAAGTCTCCTCTCAGGGTATTCATCTCCTCACTATGCTTTCTCTGAGCTTGCTTCCACGTCTCCTTCATTATATTGTGAAGCACTGTGAATTTCTTTGCTCGGGCCGCAGCTACTTGTCTGAGTTTCTGGACCTTCTTGTGCTCCCTCTTATACATGTAACCTGGACTCTAACCTTGAACTTTAGCGATGCACTGGTGATGGTCAGGGTAGCCTTCAGTCTCTCATGCTGCTTTGCGGGGGGACACTAGGTGATAAGACGTTCCTGCAGAACTTGTATTACTTTAGCATCCTGCAGATTTTCTTCCTGCAGAGTTTGCTGCTTCTCCTCGGCATTCTGGAGGTGCGTATGCAGACCTTGCAGTTGGTTCTGCAGTCGGTGCTCTGCTTCAAACTTTTCATCTTCCAAAAGTTTATTTATTTCTTCAAGCTCGTGCAGCTTTTCATTCTTTTCATTGATGTGGTCTGTCAAATCAGAATTTTCATCTTTCAGTCTTAAATGTTCTCTTTTTGTAGTCCCTGTAATATTCAGGGCCTCCTTGTAGTCTCTCTCTAGTGAGTTTAGGCAGTATATCCCCTCACTTCATCTCTGGCACCAAAATAAGGGCTTATATATTTTATCACACAAAAGACAGGACACAGTATATTTTATTAAAGAGTTATATTTAATAGGTATATGTACTGATAACCTGTAAATGAACGGTGGGATTTCCAAGTCATGGATTCCGAGGGACCAGATGGCTACCAAGCTTGGTACCTATGGATCTGTGCGGAGTCTGGACTTGAAAGCCTCAGGGATGCCAATGTGTTAGAACAGGAGGGGTATGGCAGTTCTGCTTGAGTACCCGATCCTGGGCTAACACAGGGCTATCCGCCCACCATTTGCCAGAGCCCAGACTCTGTGGAGCCTGGACAGCGGGTTGGCTCAGTATGCCAGGTACCAGGTTGGCGCCTGCTCCTTTGCAGAATGAGAAAAGGTACCCACCCAGCTTTACAATACTGGCAAAATCGTTGATTGGCTGGCAGGAGAATTCCCACCCTCTGATAGGCTATAAAGTTTTGTAATGGGACCCTGAAACCCATAAGGAGCCTTGCAGCCAAAGAGGAGCGCATATTCCAAGCGCCAAACCATCAGCGGCAAATTCAAAGATGCAATGTACTGAATAGACGCGAGCCCTCTTCAAAGATTTTGACTCAAGAATTCTTCTAAGCCCCATTTCTGAAGAACGTAGCTGTCGCGTCTGGCATTGCATGCTGAAATCAGTTCCAGGACTTTCGTGATTACCTACCGGTCATTGGAAAGGGCTCCTACAGAGGTAATTTTTGTGAATTTCGTTTAAAGGATAGATTTATTTGTTTGCAATCTCGGTAAGGGTGTTACCGAGTAAGTGTGTTAACTTTGTAAATTGTGTTACATTGTGTGTATGTCTTTTCCTGAATTAAATTACAATTTATTTTACCTCCTTGCTCTGCTCAATCATTGAACCCTGTATAAAAAGGTGTTGATAAACATGGTCTCCCGTAACAGTAATTATCACCCAACTGCTTTCCAGCATATGTATCAATTAACTCCTTAGTTAAAACTGTTGGTGATCAATAAAAACATGTATTTTGCAGCAATGCGTCCTTAATAAAGTTTGGTATGTTCAATGGCAGTATAGTCACTGTTTAATTGTTCTCAGAGCTACATATGTATCCACACTAATAACAACTGCTAAGTAAATCGAATGAAAAGCACATTAGCCATATAAATCAGCATACAGCTCCAATCATCGTGCTACATAGCAAATCCTCCATATAAATCACAATTGTTCAGTGGTATATGTACTAAAGACGTAATAAACGCTACCACTGCAAGAGGTATACCATCCACTAAATCTAATGAAAACTGCCATACGACCTGAGCTGTGTGTGCTCAGCTCTCCGATCAGTCGCTACCTCTACCGGCGTCAACGGAGTGATGTCATAAAACCGATGCACGTTTTGTGTTGAACATAACACTTTTTCAAGGTTGGAGGAGTTATCTACATTCCATCACACCATAATCCCGATTAAGGGGATTGACCGAACTCTAGAGCCAATCATCATGAGTTCGGACTACGACGTCTGATCACCAAAGTGGTGATTGTGGAAGTAAGGCAAATACCCCCGCTACCTATCCCTAATTCTTATAATTTAACATCGGGGTGAATCGGTTATTGTTATAATCGATTACTGTTACAGAAGTTAATAACCACAATTCTATATAGGACATGGTAAATTTATGTTTCACTATACTGAATTTCTATTATGAATCCCAAACACCATGAAGAGGTAAATCAAACAATCTATTAGAGATTATGATGTTTATTTTTGTACTTATAAATCAAGCACTACTATATCCAAATAGAGACAGGCAAAGCTGCTATATTCCAATCAATGGTTAAAAAGCAAATACCTAAATAATGAATGGCTGAGACTTACAATATAGATAATCATAAAAGGTATTGCTAAATATTGGATAGTACCTAAATTAATACCATATATAATATGGTCAATTAATATAAGGGTTCCACAAAGGACTATATAATGGGAATATTGATCTTTAAAGGGATTATGATAGATAACAGAACCAGGAATAAATACATATACTGTATATATATGTAGCCCTGGCTGGTTTTGGATTACAAGTCTGCCCTACTTCTAACAGTAAGCCCTAGTAAAAGCAGGCTTGTCTGGAGTAATCATGGGTTTTCCCCACTTCTATGCATCCTCAGTGAGTCACAGAGAAGGCGGTGCAACCAGGCCTTGTATCCAATCAGAGGCACGGGGATGGTTCTTGCTTTGTCTGTACTTAAGGGGCTGCACTTCCTAAAGTTAGCCAGTTTGCCTCTACCTTGCGAGAGGCTGGTCTACCCATAACAATTGTGCAGGGCTCTGCCAATCTGAGGGCTCTCCCTTAGGGGAACGGCGGGAGACTATTCCTCCTACTCCACCAGGGGGTAGGGGAAGAGTAAGGACTGCTCCTGGTGCCCTTGGCTGGGAGTGAAGGTCCAGGGACATCCTGAGGGTGAAGGCCCTAGCTCTATTGATGGTTGCTGTGTATGCTGTGTGAAGCCTGCAGCGTGAATAAAGTGTTCCTGTTTTATTATACCTTTTTGCCTGAGACAGCAATCTATCAGGGGGAAGAGTTAAGAAGTTCTCCTACAAGTATTGCACCCCTCATCCATGGGGTCTGTAAGAGATGGAGGCGCTGTCACCGTGAGTACGAATCAGTTTATACCCCAGAATGTCTGTTCTGACATCCTCTACCATCATGCGGGAGACTGAGATGTACTATGAGCCAGCAGGTATGCACCACCATTCTCCATGTAGCAGCAGTGTAATCTCCCAGAGGGGGGACGGGACACGGGCTACATATATATAGCTATATATATATAAAGTTATGCCTGTTAATTCATCCCCACATCCTGTATGGTTCATAGTGCAGAGAAGTTAAGATACGTAGGCATCTGGATCCTTGTATAATCTACTATGATGCCTACAGTGTAGAAGTTGTAGGAATGATGCATTCTAAAAGTCAAAACGGGTCCAGGTGAGTTTAAAACTCAATTGTGTACCTGGATCCCCATATGGCCCAGTGTAGGAATGGTATAACTTAAGTAGACTCACCTCTAAGAATCAAACCGGGTCCAAATGAGTTAAGAACTCTATTGATTACCGTAATACACACAACCATACTGGATTCTTATGGATTAGGCTTGAATATCGAATATATATGTAACCCTGCTTCCCCCCATCCCCCAGACTCTACGGTGGTGTCTAGGGTGCATGAGGGCAGATTACATGCGGTGTGGTGCATACCTGTGAGGAACAGGAGGGCTTGAGCTTCCCGCGATGTTGTGGGGGAGCCAGGACCGGGATTCTGGGGTGATAGCCTCCATCTTCTCTTAGTGGTACAGCACCTCCATCTTCTATACTTCCAGGAATATCAGACAGGACCTGTATAGAAGAACCCCTTGGGTCCCAGGGTAATACCTTCCAATTCACACACAGTCTTTGGTAATAACAAATAGTCTCTTTTATTGACAGATCAGCAATCTCCCATGGTAGTGGCTTCCAGTAGCCGCAACAACAGCAAAGACTTGTTATTACGCCGCTCTCCTTCCACACAGATAATTCCTCCTCTACTTCCCTCCAAGTCTCTCCTCCGACAGGATGGTCTGGGCTAGGGCTTCAATACCCCGTGGCCCACCCCTGAGGTTATCCTCGCGGTGGGGCTTGAATTCTCCCCATCACCCCTGGCAGTGGGGTGAGGGCATTGGTCCATCAAGTCTATAATTCTATCAGCTCTTCTAAAGGAAGCTGAATCTTTCCACTCCTCTCTCTCTGCTCCAGCACTCTGCGCAGGGGAGACCGCGGTCTCCTTCAACTCCTCGGACCGATCTGCAGGATTCTTCGACTCACGGCATACTAACTGAACTGCATACTCCCGGCATAACTAACCGGCAACTCCAGACTCTCGATATCACTATCAACTAACTCTACTCACAGGTGTTGGCTGCTAAATATAGAGCTAGCCCTGCCCCTCGTGATGTCAGCAGAACCTCCCCTCTTGCTCACGCCTGCAGCAGAGTCCAGGCCTGCATCTACCACTCAAGATAGGGCTATGAAGGGGGAAAACCCATGATGATTACTGGTGCCTGATCTTAACAGGACTTACCACAGTAGAAGGAAGATAGGTATAGCCTGTGCTGTTTACAGGGGGCTACAATCTCCCTATGGTGGAATCCAATGGTCCCCACTTGGACCTATTTTTAGCAGACCCATCCTGCGGCGAACCACCTGGGAAACAGCACACATAACATTGTCATAATACATGGCATAATGAGGTAGTTCAATACAAGTACACCCGGGTACTCCCAACATGGAGAACCCTACAGATAGTGCCTTGGATCAGGCTTTCTTACCCGCAGTCCATTATGATCCGTGACGGTCACAGCGAACGACTGAACCGGACCATGATCAGGCCTGTATGTAACACCGTGCATGTAGATACACCTACCAATGCTCCATATGCGTACTAGCTCATTAATCTTATCCTCATTGTGATACCCTCCCTGACCGAACTTGGTCCGAAGGTATTCCTGGACTGCCTCCCTGAGCCAACTGTCTCGGTTCTCTTCAATTTCTCTCATGATGGGCTCAGGCACGTAGGGATACTCATACCCGTGTGACTGCCGGTATCTAGCGACTATGGCCCGGTCAGCTCGACTTAGTATGGTGAGTGTGCGGTGCCCTGCCCTGCTTGGCAGTACCCAAAATACAGGCTCCTCTGGAGCTACCTCATCGTACAATATACTGGGGCCTTGAGGTACAATACGTTTCTGTTCTATCTCTCTAAACCGGTGATCTAACTCATCCTCTGTCTCCTGTGGAGTGAAAGAACCAGCCGCCCACCAATGATCTACTACATCGTTCTTAATTAACAAGAACCGCGTACGGTCCATCCCCTCGTGGTATCCGGTGAACAAAGGTGCCCACCATTTGTCGCGGTGTTCGTACTCTGCGGACTGACTAGTGCGTTCTACATCAGACTCTACCTGTGATGATATACCGGACGTACCCGCATCAGTAGATCGCGATCAATCTCTCCTTCCTTGGCATTATAATACGTAGTGGGGTTCATTTTGTGCACCACTTTGCTGGTAGACCCAGCCTCTACTGGAGCGTGAGACCCACAGGCCCTCACTCTAGCTGCAGGAGAAAACGGCACAGGGTTAGGTACAGGTATAACACTTGAATACGGTATCTCCCCCTCAGACCCTTCTTCACTCAACTCCCAGTCCCACAAGTCATTAGCATATTTGGGGGATTTACATAACTTATCCCTGGTAGGTCCCGGTGGCACCACTCGTGACGGGGCAGGGGCAGTGGCCGGGGCAGTGGGGCTATGGGCCAGGGCTGGGGGAACGTCCAGGGCATTGTCCAGCAAGCGGGTGACACCTTGCCCAATGAACATTTTCTTAGAGGCACTCCCCGCCATACTTCTGGCTTCTCGGGAGGGGCCTCGACTCTGTAATTTAGCCAGGGCAATGGCTGAGTCTATGCTTCGAGAGGAGAACACTCCTCCAGGCCTTCGCTTTACGGTGGAACCGGAAACGACGTCGTCAGGATCGCCTGCAGAATCTCCATCCGCTCCGTGGTCATGCACCGGAAGTGCGTCGTGGACCGGCGGGGGCGGGGCGTCTGGTACACGGCCGAACAAGTAGGCCTCAAGCCTCTCTTTCTCATTCGCTGTGAGTGCGGTCTGCGCCTGGCGGGAGTAAGGGGGTGGTGGAGTCTCCTTACCGCTCCGCTGCTTTTTGATGACATCGGGCTCTCTAGGATCGTCTCGGTCTCCGTCTCTGCTGCACTGGGAGTCACCACTGCGGTGGGACTCTTACGGGCCTCCGGCCGCACCAGCGCTCGCCGTCGGATGGTTTCCAGACTTGTCTGCTCTCTCTTGATGCCTTTGGGGTGGTTCGCCGGTAGGCGCATCGCCACCGATGTCACACCAATCTCATCCTCTGAAGAAATCACGATTGGTTCCTCCGCTAGGGAGTCACCTGGTTCTTCGGCGATACAACCAGTGGGTATAGGTACAAAGTGTTCTTGCTCTGGTACCCCCACTGCGGTCACGCTCTTCTCTGTTGCCAGCTCGCTCAGTTTAATAGCGAGCGAAGCCTTGGTTTCTCCCGATATGGTATAACGGGGACCCAGGGCAGTCTTTTCTTTACCTTCCGCCACCTCCGTCAAGGTTCCCGGAGAGGCACCCTGCGGGGTTCCAAACAAAGGCCACGGCTCGTTCGGCCAAAGATAAAATGCGCCACATTGAGGGCATCGGGCCCTGGTGCTTGGTACCACGCCCGGTATCCCTCAGTGGACGCACAAACACCGAATGTATTCGTGCTCAGCTACCTCCACTGCCTCCTGGTAATTGGTAGATGGAAGTACTCATCTCGGACATGGTTCGCTCAGGGTGAGAACAGCTCAGTGTTCCAGCTCCTTGCTCCTCGAATGCCAGACAAAAGTGAAGCTCTTCGCTCAGGCTTCCGGTCCCTCCCTTCGCTGGGGAGGACTCTCCTGATTGGCTCTCCTTGGGCCCCCTCCCTCTGGTGGAATCCAGAGGTGGGATCTTTTCTTCTTCAGCGTGACGTGGCCGGGCTTTCTGACCATTCACGGCACAGGTGGGTGGGCTTTCGGCTTTCGCGCCGCTCCGCTCCCCTTGCAAAGATTCCGGGTTTGGCGCCAAATTATTACACATATCCCGCCACATTCTCCTAATAGTCTCTGTGCACAACGCACGTGCTTGCTCCAGGCTTGGCGGGAACCGCCATTTTAGATCACTGTCCTTGCTCAGTGGAGCACCTGTAGGGATGGCCGCCATCTTGGACGAATCATCCAAACGCCCATGTGCCCTATCCTCAGTGTCTAACGGGTATCTCGAACCTAAAATACACTGACTGACTGTCAACTGTGTGCTCTGCATTCTGTTTCTCACTAAATTGAGGTGGCTTGTACCCCAAGCTCAGCGGAACTCCTCTCCTCCATGCACTGTACTCGATGTCTACCATGCAAGTGTTCTGTGGTGCGTGTGTGTGGGTGATAGCTATGGTACCTCTTTTCTAGGTATGGGCGTCGCCTGCTTTTGGCCACTCATAGCGCGGGCCCTGGGCAATGGTCCCTGGACTGGTTAACAGGCTGACCCCCCCAGTTGCCTCACGCTACCTGCCTCAAGGGACTCGGTCAGCTCTAACTATTCACCCTTCCTACACCACCTCCTATGGGCGCCCATCCTTCTCCAACACTTGCACGGAGAGTGCATCTCGCTCTGCCCGTTCCGCCTTGCTATAAGCCGGTCCTGTTCTGACATATATCTCAGCAGTGCCTCCAAATGTAACCCTGCTTCCCCCCATCCCCCAGACTCTACGGTGGTGTCTAGGGTGCATGAGGGCAGATTACATGCGGTGTGGTGCATACCTGTGAGGAACAGGAGGGCTTGAGCTTCCCGCGATGTTGTGGGGGAGCCAGGACCGGGCTTCTGGGGTGATAGCCTCCATCTTCTCTTAGTGGTGCAGCGCCTCCATCTTCTATACTTCCAGGAATATGGGACAGGACCTGTATAGAAGAACCCCTTGGGTCCCAGGGTAATACCGTCCAATTCACACACAGTCTTTGGTAATAACAAATAGTCTCTTTTATTGACAGATCAGCAATCTCCCATGGTAGTGGCTTCCAGTAGCTGCAACAACAACAGCAAAGACTTGTTATTACGCCGCTCTCCTTCCACACAGATAATTCCTCCTCTCCTTCCCTCCAAGTCTCTCCTCCGACATGATGGTCTGGGCTAGGGCTTCAATACCCCATGGCCCACCCCCGAGGTTATCCTCGCGGTGGGGCTTGTATTCTCCCCATCACCCCTGGCAGTGGGGTGAGGGCATTGGTCCACCAAGTTTCTAATTCTATCAGCTCTACTAAAGGAAGCTGAATCTTTCCACTCCTCTCTCTCTGCTCCTGCACTCTGCGCAGGGGATCCTCCAACTCCGCGGACCGATCCGCAGGATTCTTCGACTCACGGCATACTAACTGAACTGCATACTCCCGGCATAACTAACCGGCAATTCCAGACTCTCGATATCACTATCAACTAACTCTATTCACAGGAGTTGGCTGCTAAATATAGAGCTAGCCCCGCCCCTCGTGATGTCAGCAGAACCTCCCCTCTTGCTCACGCCTGCAGCAGAGTCCAGGCCTGCATCTACCACTCAGGATAGGGCTATGAAGGGGGAAAACCCATGATGATTACTGGTGCCTGATCTTAACAGTACTTACTACAGTAGAATGAAGATAGGTATAGCCTGTGCTGTTTACAGGGGGCTACATATATACATAAATAACCATCAACCATTTATGCTGATGAGATAGTAGAGTCAATATATTTTACAGATATGATGAATATATAAATCCCTGATTTAATCCGCCTGGGTAGAGTGTCTGCAGTGTCAATATCCATTTACACTCCCTCTGCATCAATTTCTTATCCCAGTTTCCCTTCCTAGGCTGATACATGTTCTATACCACAGAATTTTAGGACGTTAGTATCTCCATTATGCATTTCAGTGACATATCATGCAATCGGAGTGTTGAGATGATTCCTGCTGATCCTATATGCTCATGGACTCGCACTTTAAGTGCTCTATGTGTTTTACCCACATAGTGTTTACCACATTTACAAGACATTAAGTAGATCACTCTTGTTGTTAAACAATTAATAAAATATCTAATGTGGTAAACCTTTGTTGTTTTAGGATCAGTAAACTCCTTAGTTGGTCACATAAAGGTACAAGCTCGACATCTACCACATGGGTAGGAGCCTATTGGTTTTCTGTCATATAGCCATGTTCTGGTTTGTTTTTGCTTATAATGGCTATGGACTAGCCTATGTACTCCATATTTACATTCGGTTAGTAATAGGTGAGCGGTAGGTAATATCTTGTTCGTATACTGTTTGCAGTTTTAGGAATGTGTTTGAGAAAAACGTAAATAAAAAACACAGTCTGAGGTTATTTTGAAACAGAATAACACGTTAATTTATTCAAGTCAAGTGCACAACGGAGACAGCTTCAAAACAAAAGCTTTCTAACAATAACAGGGTATGCCATATATTTATACCCTAAAACCTAAAGCTCCACCCCTTTATGGGGGGGCTTGCACGTCACTAAATATTACCTCATTTTGTAATACATAACAATACTGGATAACTGTCTGTCAGCTAAAAATCATTATGGGGTTAAATGTGATGTCAGTTCTGCCACTTGGCACATTGTGTGAGAAACAGTTTATCTTAGACTACTAACGAGGCTTTCTCATAATATCTAGCCTGTTTACACTTTCAATTTGGAAGCTGATTGGATGAGGAACGATCAAGAAAGTCAGCTAGGAGCGAAAACATTCCATTCTCTGCTTCACACATTTGTTTATACAGAAATGAAACACAGAAATTAAGACTCACAGAGACAAGACAAGATGGCGGATTGAAATATTCACACAAAATGGCGTCATCCTAAATGCTGTTATGTTGTTATGCCAGACCCCCTAATGTCTCAACTTTGTCAGTCCCTCCTCTGATTCTTTAAAACATTGTTTTTGAGAATTATTGGTATGATTTTAGTCCAGAAACACGTTGGGAGGCACAAGGGTGCTCCATCATCTCATAATGCTGCTTGAGGGTATAGGACAGTGCACGAGGGTGCCTGCTAAATGTAGTCATAGTCTCGTATGGCGTTACAGCCAAATTCTTTTCCAGAGTTAGAACATTGTACTTGGCATCTTCTTTCTTCAAGGGACTGCTGTAAATTGGTTCTGCAAACAATGGCATTATGTCTGCAGAGGGGGTGGCACATTTGTGGATCATGCCTTTGACAAACGTAACACAAACATAGATGACAACGAGTATCACAATCACACACATTACCGCATTCAAAAATTTCACTCCTAGTGATCCTACTAATCCAGTCAGCCCCAAAGGGTTCCAGTCTGTGTCACCTTCCTTCCTAAGTCTTTCTTGAATTTCTTCTATCTTATCTAACTCATGTTGTACCTTGCCACTCTTGGAAGAAAACACAACATTGTTCTTTAATTAGGGCACATACACCTCATTTTGATGCTAAAATTTAATCTAAAGCCATTCTGTTTTGTAAGGCCATAACCTGTTCTTGGTTTAATGATGAAATTAAAGACTGCTAAATTAAGGCAACATCCTTCCTGTAAATTGTTATCTGACTGAACATACATTTTTACACAGGTTTCATTGGTTGGTGGAGACACTTGACCCATAAATTGATTCTTGTTCCTAGTGTGTGATACACCCTTTAAAGAGCTTCCCTTAAAAAATGGGAAAATACAGAAATTATACACATAATACTAAAAACCTTATTTTATGCAAGCAACCTTTCTTTGGATATGCAGTTGCTAGATAAAGGAAATGGCATCTATCTCTATCAACATATATTTTCAGCTATTACTGAGAATTGAAGGGGTTTGGTATCTGTGGAAGCGTAATGCATGATCCTCACCCCTGCACGCATTATATACATCATTCACTCAGAATATCAGAACAGACAATGTCTGCGATGGGTCAAAATGGTTGACTTATGATCCTTTCCTTGTGGCTGACACACGCCCCTGGGTGACCCCCTCCTTTCAGTGGAGGTGCAACACACTTCTGGAGCAAAGTTTTGCTGCATATGACACATACATAGAGAGTGATGAGTATTGCCAAAACACATACAAAAGCTTTCACAAGCCACGCTTCCAGGAAACCAATCCTCCCATCAAGGCTCAATTGTACATACACCTTAAATTTCTAACTTAAACACACTCTAAAGAATACAAATATTGAGTCTCTGAAAAAATAGAATATTTTGAGTCTTTGAAAAAATGAAATGTTCCTGATAAGATCAGGCCTCTGCCTGGTATCTTCTTTTCCTCATTGGTTAACGGTCAAAGTTTATGTCTCGTCAAAACATTAACTTGATGTGGCTGTGCTTTAGGTGACTTTTGGTCTTTGGTGGAGCTGGAACGAGCTTTACTGTACTTTGGGTCCAGGGAAAGAACTTTGTCACTTTAATTGCTGTATTGGTGGTTAGTATAGGCCTTTTCATCTTGGATGAAGAGCATGCTTGCGTAGGAAATATTTAACTATTAACCCCTTCTCGAGTAGGTGCACTTTCAACTTTGCCTAGAGAGACTCAAAAAATGTATTAGTGGCATACAATACTTATTAATTGTTTTATTACCAATAGATGGTCCTTAATTTGTTCCTTTGAACTACTGATAGTCATAAGTCATTCCATAAGTTTCTCATAGGGAGATAATTTATACCTAGGAACAAATTCTTGTATCAATGTGTTTACTACTGTCTTAACATCCACATATAGACAGAGGTATCTCCTATTAATGCTCCTCATATTTAAAACTAAGCAGCTAATGTGGACTTGACTGTACTACAATCTAAGTTCCTAAGACTTTGGGCCTCATCCATTGTCAAACCAATTGCTTCCATAATCAACTCTATCCTGTCTGCAGGCCATATCCCTAAGACCTGTAAAACTATCAGAGCTGTCCCAATCTTCAAAAGTGGGGACAAAAACACTGTCTCAAACTACAGACCAATCTCTCTTCTCCCCATACACACTTGCTCTCATTCATGCCTCACTGTCATCTCCTCCGAGACAAATGGTATCAACCTTTTCATAAAATACTAACTAACCTTAAAACTTGCCCCACAAATTAAACATCCCAATAGCCTGCACTCATGGCTATTATCCCACACACAATCACTCTTACCACACCCCTTGTGGCCAAGCACTGCCATCTACAGCACTTATTCCCTCACTTGCTATCTCTGTAAATTCCCCTCAAACCTTAGATTGTAAGCTCTTAAGGGCAGGGATTTCCTTTCCTATTGTCTGATTTTGCTGCACTTACTATTCTATTATAATTCCCTCTACTGTATTCTTTGGGAAGTGCTGAGTACATTTTTGACGCTATACATAAATAAAGTCATACACAACGATACTATCCGAAGTCATGGACAAAAATGTGTTCACTCCCAATTAAACAATTACTATACTAAGACAAATGCCCCTAGCCAATTCCAGTCTGGCCTCCACCCCAAACACTCCATTGTAACTATTCTGCTAAAAATATGAAATGCCTTGCATATAATGTATACCCTGCTCACTTATGTAATTGTATTTGCAACTAAGTATCACCTGTCCTTTAACTCTATACCTAGAACATATCCAAAAACGAGAGGTGACTCCCAATGCACCACTTTGGCAAAACATTCTACAAATATTTTAACAATAACTACTGCTTATTATAAAATAGAACACCTATGGAAAAATAAATAGTTAGAAGTTATAAAATACATCACATATTCAGATAATAGTCAAATGCTTTTGTATAGGACTTCACACTAAATTTCTTGTAATATAAGCTCTTTGCACAGTGCCGTACACACTGACAGCGTTATTTTTTAAAGACACTCAGAGAAAAATTTCAGAGCTTGTTTATCTTGGGCAATTTGCCAGCCCGGGCGTTTCGCCAAAAAAGACCTTGAGAGAGCAGAGCAGATAACAAAACAGTTTCTCCGTCTTCTAAATATTAATTACTGGATTGAAACTTCAGCTCAAAGTTAAAAATGGAGCTCTCTCCACAGCAATAAAACCGAAAAAATGTATGGCCTCTCTAAAATAAAAATATGACCTCCTAAAAATAAAAATGTGGCCTCTTAAAAATAAAAATATGGCCTCTCAAAAATAAAAATGTGGCCTCTCAAAAGCAAAAATGGGACAATGAACTAAACTGAGGTTAGATCAACTTATGAACACACCCTATATAATTTAAATGATACTTGCGAGCTTAAAATCTCTCCAACATATCCTAATCCTATAGAAATGCAATTGACATGTTTTTACTGGTTTACACACAATACAGAAACCACAATACAGACACACAAAGAACATAGACACAAACTTCTCTCCTACACAGCGAATCAGCTTCTCATATCAATAACCTTCTTTTAAAACTAATTTTTTTTTATGCTCCGGAGCTTTTGAGTTAACTTTTCGTATCTTTTGCACATTCCTTTGGAGAAAAAGTTTTTTTTTTTTTTCCGCGCGGTCTGTGCTGCTGTTATTCTGATTCTCTTTCTAGTTGCCATTAGAACAGAAGGAAAAAGAATATTTTCTTGTTTAAAAGACCCATTCGTGTGGCCAGTACGAACAAACCTTTTAAATTCCATTCTTTTTCTTCTATTCTCTCTCTTAGAGCTGCTCTGCAATTACTGACAACATGTCCTACCTTTTTACACTTATAACAATTTCTGTCCCTTCCAAACACTTTCTGTCCCTTCCAAACAATATACACTGTCTCTAATTGTATCCCAATTTCTGCATATAACCTTTCATAAAAATAAACCTCAATATCTACTTCCTCAACACCATCATATGCCTTAATTATCTATCGGCCTATTCACTTTCTTTTTCACTTGTTATTATATTAACTTCTGTCCTGGCAATGGTACAAATTAATGCAGCGGGACCCTTCTGTCCCTCAACATAATTATTTTGACCCATATTAACGTAAGGTATGTTTCCCTGTGGGATTCAAAAACACATGAGACGGCGCTCCCTGAGCTTATCAATCCCACAGAAAAAGACACCTCTTTCATTTAAACATCTGCGCAATTTGTTGATAATAGTACAAACAGTGCCATTCTCTGGCCAACAAAATATATTTATATTGTCTCTTTTCATTCTCTGTATTCATTCTTTATTATTTTTGTCTGCAGACACACAATCCTTTGAGAATTTTTGGTTTCCCATTATTCCCTTGTTACAGAAATCAAATTTAATTGACCTGTACAATACTTCTTCTACAGCAATCAACTGTTAATTGACCTGTACAATTTAGCGTTACAATAATCAACGCAAGCTGATTACGTACAACTCTTTTGGCATGTAATTGTTCTGAATAGTGTAAATATGCAAATAAGGACTGTTCCCCAATCACATTTTCTCACCATAACTATACCAAAGAAAAACTTGAATCACTTCAGCGGGTCCAACCCAGTCCTAATAAACCTTATACTTTTATAACATGTATACAGATAAGACTTTCTAACCAGATATCCATGAATAACTCACTTGGTATGTAAATGACAAAACAGAGCAAATGTACAATCAGGGACCCGTCCTGCTCAGACAACAAAAATATTTATCACAACCCAGTACGGTCTGAAAACAATCCCTTTAAGCACACAAACACTCCCCTTCATCACTAAAACACCAAAACTTTTAACGGGACTCTTACCTTAGCCCCTAACAACTCTTAACAACTCTTATACTTTAAAATGAATACAGGAACAGAGAATAATAAATTCACGTGAAACTGCTAGGGATTCTTACTCGTCACATCAGATAAGACACCGTTCAAAAATCAGCTCCACGCACCACTCAAAACAATTTAATCAGGCTGTTTTTCTGAAAAATGCAGGTAGCCTTACCTTGATTCATATGAGCGCTCAGGTTTGAGTGATGGAGGAGTGATTCATCCGGGTGCTCGATTCCGATGATATTGAGTCCCTATGCGGAATGCGCCATCTGAGAAAAACGTAAATAAAAAACACAGTCTGAGGTTACTTTGAAACAGAATAACACGTTAATTTATTCAAGTCAAGTGCACAACAGAGACAGCTTCAAAACAAAAGCTCTCTAACAATAACACGGTATGCCATATATTTATACCCTAAAACCTAAAGCTCCACCCCTTTATGGGGGGGCTTGCACGTCACTAAATATTACCTCATTTTGTAATACATAACAATACTGGATAACTGTCTGTCAGCTAAAAATCATTATGGGGTTAAATGTGATGTCAGTTCTGCCACTTGGCACATTGTGTGAGAAACAGTTTATCTTAGACTACTAACAAGGCTTTCTCATAATATCTAGCCTGTTTACACTTTCAATTTGGAAGCTGATTGGATGAGGAACGATCAATAAAGTCAGCTAGGAGCGAAAACATTCCATTCTCTGCTTCACACATTTGTTTATACAGAAATGAAACACAGAAATTAAGACTCACAGAGACAAGACAAGATGGCGGATTGAAATATTCACACAAAATGGCTTCATCCTAAATGCTGTTATGTTGTTATGCCAGACCCCCTAATGTCTCAACTTTGTCATGCTCTTTAAGATAGAGGAACAGGAACTTTAAGTTGTGGGAGAGGGGTGCCACTTGTAATATAGATTCTCTTTAAATAAAGTTCATTATATTACATTACTATTTCAGCTGTACCAGTGTGCTACATAAATTATCTGCAGGTATTCAAAATCATTATTGACACCGACACACATCCCCACTACTGTTGTGTTCTCAGCTACATTGAATGCATTAAGCAAAACAAATATGTTGGTGCAAACTTTGGAACAGAGGACAAAGTTATGTTTTTTTTTTATAACTTTGGTTTTTATTGGGTTTTACATTGCATACATGGTAACATATTCCATAGGCCAATACATATACAACCCGAGATATGTAGCGCGGACAAACAAGGACAGACAAACAGGACAACTGACATGAGTGATACCAGATCACAAGTTAAAGGACCGACGAGACACACAGGACCAACATGAACGGGGGAACGGGACGGAATGGAACCAGGAGGAGAGGGGGGAGGGGGGTCGGATGGCTGATCTTCGCCTCTCATATCGGCCTCATACTTGACTTTGGACGCCTGTTGTGCGCATACTAGCACACCTTCTAATCTTGTCTTTAAACGGACACCGTCTCCCCAGTCTCCCTACCTGTACCGTTGCTATGTGGTCTTGGACCCTGCTTGGTTACTGGAGAACGCATTTCCATCTATCACTGCAAAATTGTGGTAACATCTACCCCCGAGATGTCCGTCTGGGCCAACCAAGGCGACCAAACCTTTAGAAAGTTTGGGCCGGAGTTGTTGACAAAACTCGTCAGCTGCTCCATCCGGCACACATGCCAAATCCTGTTCCTGATTTTGAAAAGTTTTGTTTTTTATCGTTTCTCAAGTCAAAGATAAATCTAGAATTTTCAAAAGGAAAAAAAAACAAGAGATGCTTTTTTTGTTGTTGCATGTGCCTTATGAAGTGAAAAAAAAATACCAATGAAATGCTTTAGGGGTTAAATCTGGGGGACAGACACCTACAAGTATTTTGTAGGATTTAGCTAGTCCCTTTTGTGTAACGTCATTGCGTGGTAATCTGCCTACTTATTCCCCTTCAGGTGATTGCACGTCTGACAGGGAAGTGACAACCTGGGGCTAGAGAAAACCCTGCATTGACTTTAATTCCCATTCATAGTGTGCCCTGAAATAGGAAAAAACGTATTTTATAAAGAAACCAAAACAGACAAATATCTGTTTGAAGGATGATTGCATTTTTATGCAGTAAATGACACTGTTGACTTGTCTACAAAATGTTTTTATGTGAGCTTAGTGAGACTGGCTCTTGTAATAAAGTAGGTAACAGTGAGGCCAATGTCAGTAAGACATTTGAGAGAAGATGGTCCCCGTTTAGCTTTCATAGGAGTTGGTAGGAACAGTGATTTCAGTAGCAGCATAGAAAATAAACAGAGCCCAAAACGTGCGGAAGCGCAGGTCAAGGTTTAATAAAGCAACAAGATGAGAGGCACTTCACAGATGGTATAAATAAAAAATTGTTTTCATCTTCCCTCAATATAACTAATTCTAAGAGATGTTGCTTACAAAATAGTGACCCTGAGGCCCTGAATCATCATGTCTGCAAAAAATATTTTAATAATATATGTAATTTTCTATACCACGTTCTAAAATTCTCAGACACAAAGGACTGTATTTATAGTTCTGCAGAAATTTTAAAAATGTGTACTTTGGTTAAAAAAACTAAAACAAAATAAACCTTGTTGAAGTTTTGTACCTAACTGTATCACAGGTCTTCCAACTTTTATTATTATTATTATTATTATTATTATTCCAAATGGCCTTCAGCCAAACGCAAAGCCCAACCAAACGTAGAGACTAATGATTGACCAATTAGCTTAAAGCTTTGATTTATGCCTAAAAACCATGGGACTTGGCCATAGTCACAAATATCTGTCATTAGGTCTTGAGTCAGTTTCCATAGTACTACTAGATCATTCCTTCTCCATAACAGCGGCAGATCACAGGACAATTGCCAAAAACTCTTTTTGACATGAATGGGAGCTTTTGGCTGATTGCAGTGCTATCAACGGCTTTGGGGCTTATTGAATTAACACTACCGTGGCATAGTTTACAATTTCTGTGACACCTATACCTGTCTGCTTTGAACTGAGATATGACCACCAAAATCTGCCAATGTCATATGGTAATAATCTTGAGCCATCAACAAGCTAAGTTGCATTTGAACTGGTGACCTAGAGGTTAAAAACGTTGTACTCTTGAGCTGCCCAGTTTTTCTGCTCACATTGATTGTTTATGAGCTCTCCAATTGAGCTTAAACTTTAAATAACATCTGCAACCAATTTACTTGTAAATAGAAGTGAACATTACTCAAGCAATCTTCATATTGACCTGCTGGATATGTAACAGGCTTCAGGTCGGCCTTCCATGTTATCAATAATGGGTACCTGGGTTGGTGATGTTTTCCACATTTCATAAAATAAATGGAACAAAGAGACTGAATGAATATTATTTACATGAAGGTAACCTAACATACAGTGAATACATTATATTGCTCTATACATACAAATGTAGCATTGCATTCTCGGAAAAAATAATAGAGCCACAAAAAATATTGTTCAGGACAGTTGCTGGAAATGTAGTATAGTGGATTGAGAGCTAATTATAATGAAATGAAGCTGGATCCCGGTTTTTGGGAGTTACCTTATTACCTTACTGTATGTCTCGCTAGGATTCCTGATTATAGCCGCTTACAGTGCACTAATCAACAACATAGTAATAGAGTAATTGTTTGCAGTGCATGTGACATCATACGCTCAGGGTGTGTAATAACCCACAGACTCATGTCGTGCCACATACACCACACACTGAGTCGTGAATAAAACATGATCATTTCTGAATTTTCATAAGCTACGAACGCAACGGGAAAGGTTGGTTAAAAACGCAGTTGTGGGAAGCATTCGAATAATTACACTCTCACATGTTTAATCTTTTTGGAATGCGTACATCCTGAAAATGCTTTCTAAACAATGAAAACAAAATACTCAAAGCGGTGAAAAATAGACAATTATCAATGAAATTCGCGTGCTACAACTTCTAGTGAAGATTGAGAGTAATCCAAACCAGATGGGGATTTTATAAGATGGCATCACTGTAACTTCCATGATGCACATGATTACCGCAAAGCGCAGTGCTAATCTCTACTATGTGGAGTTAGGGGGGAGGGGCTGGTTACAATAATAATTCAAAGCAACAAGGGAGCCCTCTCAAGCAGCCTCTTACAATGCTATGGGGTTCATTAGTTGTCATGCTTATAGCATAATACTCAGATGAAAATATATCCGTTTCTATATATCCGTTTCTGTTACCCATTATCTTTCTCCATATGCTACCTACATACAGTATGTACTTCTTTTGCATACTACATTTGACTGTCTTAATGTATGTTGTGTAGCATACAGATGATCACAGTAGAGATGATATGATGCCCCAAAACCAGTTCGCATATGAAGACACAAAATTAGCCAGGAGTCTTCTGCCTTTAGACACCATCAGCAATTGTAAGCTCTCAGCAGGGCCCTCATTACCTCTGTATCTGTTTGCGCTTGTCTGTCCTTATTTGGTATGTCATTCTGTTTATGTAATTTACATAACATTGTACTGCGCTGCGGAATTTGTTGGTGCTTTAGAAATAAACAATTATATTATTAATAATACAAGACACTTAACAGCATTCATTGATTTGAATAGGCCATAAGCACCAGAAGGTGTTTCACTGTATGTCAGAGGACGGCTTATTAAATGTGGCCCATAATGCATTAATTATAATAGTGCTCTTGAATTAAAAAGTTAAACCCAAATAAAGATTCATATTTTTATTAGCTTTCATAGCTCAATTGTAAAAAAGGAAAAGCAATTATTGACCATTAGGGGGCACTGTAACTCCACCTTTAAAGATGGATTTTTTTTTTTGCATTAATTCACAAATGTTTATCCTGCCCTGGGCTGTATTTCATTGCATGTGAAAAGTATTACTGTACATTAATAAATTGGCCTAACAAAAATCTGCTCAAAAGTCAACCAGCATGGAAAGGTGTTCTACAGAATGGGCTAGAAGGCATTTTTATAGAGGTTGAGCAACAAATATGACAATATACAGTTTAAGCCTTTCACTGACCAATAAACTGCTGTCCCCTCAGGCATCAACACAAAATGAAACTTCTTTCTGCACTGAAATAAAACTTGTTCAAATGATAGAAGCCCCAAATATTTTGGGTAAAGAGTAAGCTAGGGTCTATTATTTTTCTGTCGTTGCTCAAAAGAGGAGATTTAATGTAAAATAGTAAAGGTTCCCATCGAAGGGGGAAAAAATAATAATAATAATATATATATATATATATATATATATATATATATATATATATATATATATATATATATATATATATATATATATATATAGTTGAGTGAAAAAGATAGTACACCCTCTTTGAATTCTATGGTTTTACAATCATCTGTTCCTTAGCAGGTCTTAAAATACAACCTCAGATGAACATCAACACATGACATATTACACCGTGTCATGATTTATTTAACAAAAATAAATCCAAAATGGAGAAGCTATGTGTGAAAAACTAAGTACACCCTTACTGCTTCCATAGGAATTAAGATACTAAGTAGCAGACAGGTGCTGCTAATCAAATGCCCTTGATTAATTGATCATCAGTAAGTGTGACCACCTCTAAAAAAGCCGAAGTTTTAGCAGTTTGCTGGTCTGGAGCATTCGGGTGTGTGTTAACACAATGCCAAGGAGGAAAGACATCAGCAATGATCTTAGAGAAGCAATTGTTTCTGCCCATCAATCTGGGAAGGGTTATAAGGCCATTTCCAAACAATTTAAAGTCCATCGTTCTACAGTGAGAAAGAGTATTCAAAAGTGGAAAACATTCAAGACAATTGCCAATCTTCCCAGGAGTGGATGTGACAGCAAATTCACCCCAAGGTCAGATCGTGCAATGCTTAGAGAAATTGCAAAATACCCAAGAGTTACATCTCAGACTCTACAGGCATCAATTAGCATTTGACATCAGTTAGCATGTTAAATGTTAAAAGTTCATGACAGTACAATTAGAAAAAGATTGAACAAGTATGGTTTGTTTGGAAGGGTTGCCAGGAGAAAGCCTCTTCTCTCTAAAAAGAACATTGCAGCACAGCTTAGTTTTGCAAAGTTACATCTGAAGAAACCACAAGACTTCTGGAACAATGTCCTTTGGACAGACGAAACCAAAGTGGAGATGTTTGGCCATAATGTACAGCACCATGTTTGGCGAAAACCAAACACAGCATATCAGCACAAACACCTCATACCAACTGTCAAGCATGGTGGTGGAGGGGTAATGATTTGGGCTTGTTTTGCAGCCACAGGGCCTGGGAACCTTGCAGTCATTGAGTCGACCATGAACTCCTCTGTATACCAAAGTATTCTAGAGTAAAATGTGAGGCCATCTGTCCAACAGCTAAAGCTTGACCGATATTGGGTCATGCAACAAGACAATGATCCCAAGCACACCAGCAAATCTAAAACAGAATTGCTGAAAAAGAAAAGAATTAAGGTGTTGCAAT
Source organism: Ascaphus truei (assembly GCF_040206685.1). Lineage (NCBI taxonomy): Eukaryota > Metazoa > Chordata > Amphibia > Anura > Ascaphidae > Ascaphus > Ascaphus truei. The sequence continues at coordinate 435,466,711 of NC_134483.1, forward strand.
GGCCCAGTCAAAGTCCAGACCTCAACCCGATTGAAATGCTGTGGCTGGACCTTAAGAGAGCTGTGAATAAACAAATGCCCACAAACCTCAATGAACTGAAGCAACGTTGTAAAGAAGAGTGGGCCAAAACTCCTCCACAATGATGTGAGACTGATAAAGTCATACAGAAAACGATTACTTCAAGTTATTGCTGGTAAAGGTGGTTCTATAAGCTATTGAATCATAAGATATACTTAGTTTTTCACCCATGGCTTCTCCATTTTAGCTTTATTTTTGTTAAATAAATCATGACACAGTGTAATATGTCATGTGTTGTCATCTGAGGTTGTATTTACCTAATTTTAGGACCTGCTAAGGAACAGATGATTGTTTTTATGTCCTGATATGCAAAACCATAGAAATCAAAGAGGGTGTACTTCTTTTTCACACAACTGTATATGTATATATGTGTATATATATAGCCTAGGTCTCTGGCTGTTATCTTTCTTTTTGGCCCTAACAACATAAGTCCTGCTAAGTACAGGCTCGGTGAAGGGTAAATTCTCTCATGAAGGCCTAGCTTGCTATTGCATCCTGGATACACTGGCTGTATCCAGGAGCGGGCCTAGCAACAACCTAAGAGTGTCACCCTGTGGAAGTGTAACGCGTAGTTCACCACAAACAAAGCGCGACCACAATGATTAGGCAGGGAATTGAGATAAGCTGACCCACAGCCACGCGGGCGTGCCTAGATTGTAGAGTAGTCGTTCAGGATCCGCAAATGCCGGAGCCAACTGCTCAAGGTCCGTGCGCGCGTGCGTCACAGGACCAACATAATGCGCATCTTGAGTGTCTGTCACCAGAGGGCCAGTAAGGTGAGGAGATAGTCTTTGAACGCCGGGACGGCGAATCCTCACAGGAAGATACTGGCTGGGTCACATGCAATTAATGTGATGCCTGTCAATATCAGACCTGCCCTGTTATGGGGCAGTGTTACAAGCCCATCCCCATGGTATATACTGACACTCCCAGAAGTCAGGGCTCTCTTCCCTCCCCTGTGAAGTGGGTAACATCTAACCTTTATCCCAGAAGGGGGTAAAGGAGGAGCTCAGGAGGGGGCCTACATGGACCTCAAAGCCTGGGGGTTCTCTGCAGGGGAATGTGATGCTGTGACTGCTGTGTTACAATAATGATTCAGTGGAACCATCTATCTGTGTGGATAAATGTCTGGGTCACTAAGAAGTTGCCAGCATGGACCATCCTGGTCATCTCAGGATCCTCGCTGGCTGGAGGTGCTGTAACCAGAGATAACCACCCTGAAAACCTGTCTTGATATCTCCCCACACCACCGCGGAGTACTCACAGCCTCCCGTTCCAGCCTCACAGGTACGCACTGCAGCAGCAACACCAGGTAGCCGGACGATCTCACTTAGGGTGGGGGAACAGGGGCTACAAATGGAGGCGCTGCTGAGATGCTGCATCAGGATAGATTTTTGCATCAGAACAAGGACTGTGTATATGACTGTGCTTTAGGACTCTAGGGAGTGCAGGGGATTGGGGTCTATGCCTTGCAGCCCTGCACCACCATCTTTCAGTATAAGTGGCAGGTATCTTATGGTGGAGGATTGAGTCTCCCTGCTTGAAGAGCTGCACTATACTCTGGCAGTCCCCTTAGTGTGGGGCTGCCGCACAGCGATCTACACTATGAAGAAAGGTGGGGACAGCTCTCCAATGTGTTGCCAGGGAGGTTGTTGCCCAACTGGGTTATTCTGAGAAGAAAAGTTGGGGTAGTTCCCTGAGGCATCCCCAGGGAGACTACAGTTCACTTGGGCTACCAAAAGAAAGGTGGGGGCAGTTCCATGACGCGTCCCCAGAGAGCCTTTTGCCCATACAACTATGAAAATTGTGAGGGTAGTTCTGCGAGGCGCCACCGTGGAAACTATTGCCCACCCAACATTACCCCTCTGTATGCGCGGGCAGGTATCTGAGGAGGGGTGCCCGCTCCACAGGTGTCAGAACCTCTGTTTAAGGTGGTGCAGTCACACACAACACGGCCCACAAAAGGGAGCTGCATTCTAGATGGTTGTTACTCAAAATGGCGGTTCCTGCCAAAAACGGGGACTGCATGTTAATATGCTACTACGAAAATGGCGGTTGCCACCGAAAACGGGAATATCCTGCCTGCCTGCAAAGTTCCAGAAGATTTTGCAAGTTTTCACTGTGCCCAGCCTTCATAATCAGCGCAAAACTCTAAAACTGCGCCTCCTAGTCTCTCCTGGATTGAATGCCTGGGTCCACCAGGTGGAGGAGCTGGGCATGACTAATCTGACACAGCTGGATGTGAGGAGCTCAGACACACGTACACTCAGTAATCACCAGGCGTGTGTGCGGAGCTGCTCCTTTGCTGCTGAGCAAAATGGCTGAAGAGTTTGGAATTATCTATGCGTTGATCTGCGGGGTCCTGGTGATCTCACCCGACGACAAGACCCTTCTGCTAGGGGTCTGCCCTCTGTGCTACTCTCTAAGGTAAGAGCTGCTGATGCTGAACCAATGTGTGGGCTGCCAGGTTCCTTATCTCTGGCCTAAGCCAGTGGGGCCTGTTTGTGCTACCACCCATATGAGCACCATGGAGCTGAGAAATCTATACACTTTAGTGCAGAAACTGACCATGCTGGCCCGAGGTTCTGCGGACGGTGCCACAACTCATTACATTGCTGTGCTGTACAGTATGAGCTGTTCTACATGGAGCTACAAATGATTTCTGCCGCTCCCGCTGTGGAGCCTGGTGTAGTGAGTCCTGATTCAGGAATAGGCTCTGTACGCCACGTGGGGCGGAAGGAAGGCTCCCTTCTCAGCCCTACGGCATGGATTGACTTTCTGCCATCTCGACGTCGGAGCTGTCTGCGGTCTCACCCGGAGCCACGTCGGAGCCATCGGGTTCCTTGCCAGAGCACATCGAGGAGGGTCCACTTGCCTACTGTGGGGTACTCCATGCACCAACCCCACGACTTGGTCCAAAGAGGAGGTAACTGCTGCTTCATCGGACGACGAGACCGTGGCCATTCACGAGGTATCGGTCGGGGCCTGCCACGCTCACAAATTGGAAGGAGGCCTACTGGTTCCAGAAATCAACACCTGCTCCACGATGGATGTCCGGGACTTCGACCCATGCTGGGCGCAAGCCCAGGAAGCTGTTGACCTGTACCTGCGGAGGAGACAGGAAATGCGTGAGGTCTGTGCCCGCGCTGCTGCTTACGTGATGGCTGCCGATGAGCACTAAAACGCACTGGGGCTTTTGGGCTCTTGCTTCAAACTGGTGCCAATTCAGTCTCCACTACCCGGGCGAGGTGAGTGTGTAGAGCCGTCCGGCAGGATGGACTCTCAGGATGACACCCTCTCCCCCATGAGTGAATGGCCCTCTGTGGACCCCTTCTTTCTGCATTGCAGGAAGAGAAAGGAGGCAAGAGACTCCCATGAAGCTGCAGCCCTGGGGAGGTAGGTCTCCGGTTCAGAGACTCTAATGTGCCTGACCTATACCAATCTGCCCCGTTAACCGGACTGACCTCTGCCCTAGTGTTAAATCTTTGACCCCTCGGCCTGTGTCATTGGTGGGTTCTGTGGCTCCAAGGAGCAATTATGTTACAATGTCTGTGATCTCTGCATGTGGTACATTACCTTGGTGGGATAAAATGTACAGGGGATATATGTCTCACCTAAATCGGACCTGATTTGTGCTAGAAGAGGGTGATTGGGTGCAATGCTGGTGGGAGGAGGGTCAGCTCATTGCCGAAGAACAGGCTGAAATTATGCACCAGAAAAGTAATAAGTCTGTGGTAGAAACACTTTCATCTCCGTATATAGAGGAGGGTTCTGTGGCACCCATATGGGAAGGATCTTTATTCTGGGTTTTGCCTGGTACAGCAAAGGGCCATGGGCTAACAAAGTTTAGCAGGGCAGAAAGGGTACTGGTGAGGAGGTTTAGGAAAAGGGGATTTTAATACCCTATGGGAGAAGGAGCGACTCAGTGAGGTAAGACACTGACAGGCATGGAGTGGGGAACCTGGTTCAATTTCCGGTGTCGGCTCCTTGTGACCTTGGGCAAGTCACTTAATCTCCCTGTGCCTCAGGCACCAAAAACATAGATTGTAAGCTCCATGGGGCAGGGACCGGAGCCTGCAAAATGTCTCTGTAAAGCGCTACGTAAAACTAGCAGTGCTATACAAGAACAAGAATGAGGAGTGCGGAAGCGCAACAAGCTTCCTGTTGAAAGTGTGGGTAGTGGGGCGCAATATGTACTGATAAACACGGTAAAGTGGTGAAGAAACCAGACCCTGCCCATTACTACTAAGTCGGCCTTATACAAACACCTAAACTCAGGATTGCGCTTAGGCCCAACGTCACGAGTGACGCGCATCAGCCACAACCTGCCGCAGGCACCGCGCTTCTAGGAAGGGACTGTCTCCAGGCTCTGTTCCCGTGACGAAATAGGCAACGCACGGCATACGATAGCTACACACAGGCAAGCAAGGGCTTAATTCACTCAACTTTTCCACAGCTGCTACTCACTCTGCCCCTGCGTACCAGTTCACAGTATACCTGTGATTATTTATTGCTCACAGCTCCCTGCTGCTTCTCCATTAGCTGCTTGTTCCTTATAGGCTCAGCCAGTCCTCTTGCAAACTGGCTGAGCATAAAGTCTGGGACTTGTGATTACCTCTAGCTTTTGCTGTCCTGCCTTTGTCTTGTCTTGCTCCCTGTATATTGACCTCAGCTTACACCTGGACTCCTGCCTTCTCTGACCCCTGGAACTCGGCTACAGATACAACTATTTTACACTCTATACCCCTGGAACCCGGCACCGCACAACGACAACCCTGTCTCTCGAATTCAAGACCACAGCAAGTACTTCGACCAATCAGACTTCTCCTTCCCTGACCCAGCTACATGACTACCACTCTGCACTCTGGACATGGCTGCTTGGGTGCAGGTCGGTGGCTATCAACATCCCCACCTCAGCTTCACAGTCCCGCCTTGTTTGTGGTGAGCACAAGTTACATACTAGACACAGGGTTCACCACAAAGGGAGGTACCAGTTGTGTGGGGGTAATGTATACTGTTGTATTGGGATGTTAGTTTAATACAGTTGTAGTAGGTTGTAGTAGGTTTCATTACAGGGTTGTTGGTACAGTATATTAATATTACATATACTGTATTGCTCAGCGAGAGCGTGAGATTTTCACCAGGGTGAGGATATAGCCTGGGCCTCTGGCTATTATCTTTCTTTTGGGCCCTCCCAGGACATATTACTTCCTGGTAAAACATTTTATAAATAAATAAATAAATACATAACAGCATAAGTCCTGCTAGGTTCAGGCTCAGAAGGGCACATTCTCTCACCCTGTGGAGGATACTGGCTGGGTCACATGCAATTAATGTGATGCCTGACAGTATCAGACATGCCCTGTTATGGGGCACGGTTACAAGCCCATACCCTGGGAATACACTGACACTCCCAGAAGTCAGGGCTCTCTTACCTCCCCCTGTGGAGAGGATAACATCTACCCTTTATCCCAGAAGGGGGTAAAGGAGGAGCTCAGGAGGGGCCTACATGGAATTCAAAGCCTGGGGGTTCTCTGCAGGGGAATGTAATGCTGATGACTGCTTTGTGACAATAATGATTCAGTGGAACCATCTGTGTGGATAAATGTCTGGGTCACTAAGAAGTTGCCAGCATGGACCATCCTGGTCATCTCAGGATCCTCGCTGGCTGGAGGTGCTGTAACAAGAGATGAACCACCCTGAAATCTGTCCTGATATCTCCCCACACCACCACGGAGTACTCAGAGCCTCCTGTTCCAGCCTCACAGGTACGCACTGCACCAGCAACACCAGGTAGCCGGATGATCTCACTTAGGGTGGGGGAACAGGTGCTACATACATTATATATATATATATATATATATATATATATATATATATATATATATATATATATATATATAATGTAAATCAAAACCAAAGTACACTTATCAATAGTCTGGGTGCTTGCAGCTGGACAGGGAACACCAACCAGTCGCAAAAGTATACAGGAAAGTAGATCCGCAGCACTCACAGGTTCGAAACAATATATTTTTAATCAAAAAGTAATCAGACAGTCAAACAGACTCCAGAGCGACGTACGTTCAGACCCCTAGGTCTTTTCTCAAGCTTTGCTCATAAACTCGTGCAATTCTAGTAGCAGCAAGTAGGTTATCGACGCCTATCACGGCTCTAGAATGGCGATTTTCTCCCCAAATCCAAATGCCAGAAAAAGTTGGCAAGTTTGTGGGGAGAAGCTGGCGATGAGTGGCTATAAGCGGAGAGATTGGACTTAGAAAAAGTCAGGCCTTTTTCCTGCATCGGATTGAGGCTGGGGGTCTCTGGAGCTGATACCCATTAACACCCGCACCGGAGACCCTCAACATGAACCCGATGCAGGAAAAATGCATTTGCAGCCACTACATTACTTTAGCGGATAACTGCTGAGGCAATGAAGGGGTTAACCACCCGTGCCAGGATTATTGTGGGTAGCGTGGGTGGGGGAAGGGGTATTTGACCCATGGTGGGTGTTTAGGCCTTGTGCGGGGGGATTGCTGGGCGACTTAACCCCTTCATTACCGTTGCGGTTTATACCGCTGTGGTAATGAAGGGTTAACCCCTCCCGCTACCCCCGCACAAGGCCTAAACACCCATCCTTGGGGCTAATACCCCCTTCACCCACCCCGCTACCCACAATACAAACAATAAACACAACAGCCCCACTACCCACCACATAGGCCCCAAATAAACCATTACAAAATCTAATAAACGCCAATACACCACCCACCCCCAGTGCCCCCCCATACTGTAAAACCATGATTTATTTTTTAACATACAGGATTAATACCCAGGCCGTATTGAGTGTCCCCGGTGGGCCCGACGGGTGTCCGCAGGCCCCACAGTGCACCCTGGGGGGTGCTCACGGGTGTCTGCGGGTCTCCGGGTGGTCCCCGCTAGGCACCATGGCTAATGGGGCCCACGGGTGGTCTAGCGGGTGTCTGGGGGTCCCCGGGTCATCCCCACAGGTGTCTGGGGCCTTCGGGTGGTTCGGTTCTTCCCCTCATGTGTCCCCCGTGGGTCCACAGGTGGTACCCATGAGCGTCTGGGGGTCCTCGGGTGGTACCCGTGGGCGTCCGGGGATCCCCAAGTAGTCTCCATGGGTCCCCGCAGACCTATGGTACCAACCCAGTATGTAAAAAAATAAAACATGTACTACAATGAAAAAAATCAATCCCTCCACCACCACCAAACACATACAGTACAGTAATGGGCAAAATAACTATTATCCAGATATGGATAATAGATTATTTGCCCATTATTAATCACAACATTAGCCAACATAAATAAAGTAACTAGGTACAGTTCTACTTACCCCTGAAGGGCGTCCTCATCAGGATCCTGCAAGTCCCTGTCCTCCGTTGCCGGAAAGCATACATACATGATAAATACACTCTAATGTCTCTAACCCCTTAATCACCATAGCGGTTAATAACCGCTGTAGTAATTAAGGGGTTAACCCACTCTTCCCCGCTACCCACCCAGGAGGCCTAAGCACCAACCCCAGACCCACTGTACCCACCCTGTACCCATTGAGTAGTACAGTGGTATATCATACCCATATAATAATATGGGCATGATAAGCCACTATAGCACTCAATGGGCACCCTAATCAAAATACATTAATGCACAAAAGACACAATAATAAAACATTAAAAACACCACCATTCAATTAAAGAAAAACACTAGCCAGCTAATGCAATTAATAAAAGCACTCACCAGCTCAACAATGAATTAAAGCATTATCTAATCAGATCAATTAATGCATAAAACAACAATAAATTAATTGTAACTGTAACCAATGAAACAATTAATAAAAAACAATTAATTATTTGTAACACTAACTAATGGAACCAATTAATTAATAAAACAACAATTAATTAATTGTACCAGTAACCAACAAAGAAATTAATTATGAAAAAATATCGTCAACACAACCATTAAAAGCATTACCCGACACAAGACATCATTAATTAAAAACGAAAATAAATCGGCATTAAAAAGTTACAATAAAGCAGCCAAATGACAAACAATTACATCCACATAATAAACAAACATTGAAAAAATCACCATCAATACAAAGCAAGAAATTCCCAAAAAAGTATTGGCCTAATAATGTATTGATTTGTACCCTAAAGTGGTACAGATTAATACATTATCAGTCAATGTGCAAAGAAAAAAAAAATACACATCCAATGGTAAAACATGTTAAAAAATACATTTACAAACATGCAATATATTACTTACTTTTAGAAGTGCTGGCCCCCTGACACCCAGGGAAACAGGAAGCTCACGTACCGCGAAGGCCTAAAACAGCATCCGATGCCATCCACCATGAAGATCCGGATCAGGTATCCAATTCTTCTATCTTCAATCCGCTTCTTCTATCTGTCAGGACGAGCTCACCACAAATGAGGCGGGACCGCGGTGCTTAGGTGGGATAGGATATAACGCCACCCACAGCCACGAGGGCACGTCTTGAGAGTAGAGTGGTCTGGGAGTCCGAGTCGGGGCAGGAGAGGTACGGATGGTAGAGGGTGCTGTTCGCCAAGTCCGGGGTTAGAGAGAGGGACGTAATCGTTTACCGTTTGCCGGGTTCGGGGTACCAGAGGTGCGGAGAGACGTATTTCCGTATGCCAAGTTCGGGATGCCAGAGGTGCGGAGAGACGTATTGCCGTATGCCAAGTTCGGGATGCCAGAGGTGCGGATAGTCGTAGGGGAAGCCGGTTCGTTACACGAGGAAGACTGCAAAACAAGACAGGACAAGACAGGACTAGGGAGGCAGAGAGTGATGAGAACAACTGGTTGTATGCTCAGCCAACGAGTCAGTGAAACTGTAGGGTATATATAGGAGAGAGAGTCCAATGGCAGCACAGCAAGGTTGGGGTGTGTGGAAGGGCCGGACTACGGCAGGGAAAGGTTCAGCATGAGTCCCAGGGGGGGAGCAATAAAGCCCAGTAGTAAGGCTGCATTTGATTGCAGCAATAGTTTGAGGTGCTGTGCCTTTAAGGGGTTGGTGCGGCTCCGTGTGACCACGCCTCCGTGTAGCTGCGCTTGCGGGCGCGTGACCGTGCATACCCGCTGGCCCAACACTAGAAGAAGAGCATTGGCGTGCGCGCGCGCGCCCACGTGGAGCTGCGATCGGCGTTCCGGAGGGAGGCTGCCTGCGTGCTGCGGGGGGACCCGGCGGAGCTGCAGGTGAGTGGGGAGAACGCTGAGGGTGGTGTGACTCCCGGATCTTTACAGTACCCCCCCCTTCAGGGGCGACCTCCGGGTGTCCATGATATGGCTTGGAGGGATTCCTACAGTGGAAAGCCTGGACGAGTCGAGGAGCGTGGAGATCTCGGTGGGGAACCCACGAGCGTTCCTCAGGTCCGAACCCCCTCCAGTGGACCAGGTACTGTACTCCTCCTCTGGAGATCCTAGAATCCAGGATAGACTGGACCTCGTACTCCTGTTGACCTTGGATCAAAAGAGGGAGTGGAGGAGAAGTGGTCTTAGAAAAACAAGGACTCTGAAATGCTGGTTTTAGCAAAGATACATGAAAGACCGAAGGAATCCTCATCGAGGGTGGAAGACGTAGACGATAAGCCACAGGATTAATCTTCCTGACCACGGGAAAGAGACCGAGGAACTTGGGTGCCAGCTTCATAGTAGGAACCTTTAGTCGTATATTCCTGGATGAAAGCCATACCCTGTCTCCTGGAGCAAATTCAGGAACTTGGCATCGGAGGCGGTCTGCCTGGAGTTTCTGTCTCCCAGTAGCCACTTTTAAGTTCTCCTGAATCCTCCTCCACAAGTCTTTCAGCTGGGAGATACGCTTGTCAACCGCTGGTACTCCAGAGGATAGGTGGGAGAAGGGTAACCGGGAAGGATGAAAACCAAGATTTATAAAGAAGGGAGATTCTTGAGTGGAGTCATTGCGAAGGGAGTTCAGGGCAAACTCGGCCCAAGGAAGAAGATCCACCCAGTCATCCTGTGTATCGGCTATAAAACATCGAAGGTATTGTTCCAGGTTTTGGTTGGCCCTCTCCGTCTGCCCATTGGTTTGTGGGTGGTATCCAGAGGAGAACTGCAGTGAAATACCCAATTTTCGAGAAAAGGCTCGCCAAAATCTTGACACGAATTGGGACCCTCCATCAGAAACGATGGTTGAGGGCACTCCATGAAGACGAAAAATTTCCTGGACGAAAACATCCGCAAGCCTGGAGGAATTCGGAAGACCCCTCAAGGGAACAAGGTGCGTCTGTTTGGAAAAACGATCAATTACCACAAGAATAGTATTCATCCCTTTGGAGGTTGGGAGCTCTACGATAAAATCCATAGAAATATGGTTCCAAGGCCGGTCTGGGATGGGTAAAGGAAGGAGAAGACCTGCTGGTCTGACCCAGGGTACTTTGTTGCGAGCGCATGTGCCACACGCTTTTACAAACTCCTCCACATCTTTAGCCCTATCTGGCCACCAGAAGATACGCTGGACAAGGTCGTTGGTTTTCCGTATCCCTGGATGTCCTGCCGATATAGAGGAATGGCACCACTCGAGGACTCTCTTGCGATGTTGGGGTGCCGTGTAGAGTCTTCCCTCCGGAACCTTGAACCCCATCGGAGCCTGTGATTGCTCGGGTCGAATCTTGTCCATGATATCAAAGGAGTTGGCGGACACAATAAATTTAGAGGGAATTATCATCTCTAGCTGCTCTTCAGACCTATCCTCTGCAAGGAACTGTCGAGACAGGGCATCCGCCTTCAAGTTTTTGCCTTCAAGTTTTTGGAGCCAGGAATGAAGGAGATGAGGTAATTGAACCGTGAAAAGAATAGTGCCCAGCGGGCTTGTCGAGCTCTCAAACGACGTGCCCCTTCTAAGTAGAGAAGGTTCTTATGGTCTGTGAGTATGGTTATGGGTTTCTCCGTGCCTTCTAAGAGGTGTCTCCATTCTTCTAATGCCAACTTGATTGCCAAGAGCTCCCAGTTACCGACATCGTAATTCCGTTCTGCGGAAGAGAATTTCTTCGAAAAGAAGGCACATGGGTGTAATCTGGCTAAGGGAGAAGTCCTTTGGGACAGGACAGCACCAGCCCCGATGTCAGAGGCATCCACTTCAGAGTAAATGGAAGTTTAGGGTCTGGGTGGGTGAGGATAGGGGCAGACACAAAAGCCTTTTTTAGAAGATTAAATGCCCGTATGGCGGTTTCGGACCATGATGAGGGATCTGCACCTTTCTTGGTTAGAGCAGTGATGGGAGATACTGTAGAGGAAAAATTGCGAATGAAGCGCCGGTAATAGTTTGTAAAACCTAGAAAGCGTTGCACGGCTTTGAGGATGATCGGACGGGGCCAGTCCAAAATGGCCTTTAGTTTCTCTGGATCCATATTGAAGCCGGAGTCAGAGATAATGTATCCCAGAAATGCCACGGATGTCAGATGGAACTGGCATTTCTCCAATTTCGCAAAGAGATGGTTCTCCCGGAGGCGTAACAGCACCTGTTGAACGTGTTTGATGTGTTCTTGGGTGGATTTAGAAAAGATTAGGATGTCGTCTAAGTAGACGATAAGGAATTTGTTAAGAATGTCCCGGAAAATCTTATTGACAAAATCCTGAAAGACGGCTGGTGCGTTGCACAGACCAAATGGCATGACCAGGTATTCATAGTGGCCGTCATGGGTGTTAAAAGCAGTCTTCCACTCGTCCCACTCACGTATCCTTACTAGATTGTAGGCGCCTCTTAGATCCAGTTTAGAAAAAATAGTAGCTCCTTGAAGGCGGTCGAAGAGTTCCGATATCAAGGGTAGCGGGTAGCGGTTCTTGCGCGTGATGTTATTCAAACCCCGGTAATCGATGCATGGACGAAGAGACCCGTCCTTCTTTTTTACGATAAAGAAGCCTGCTCCGACTGGGGAGGAAGATTTTCGGATGAAACCCCTCTCTAAATTCTCTGCAATGTAAGTGTTCATGGCTTTAGTATCTGGGAGAGAGAGTGGGTAGGATCGTCCCCTGGGAAGAGCTGCCCCGGGCAGCAGGTCAATCGGGCAGTCGAAAGGTCGGTGCGGAGGTAGAACCTCGGATCGTGCTTTGTCGAACACATCGCGGAATTCCAAATACACAGAAGGCAAGGAGTCGACCTTCTCTGGCAGGGTACACAACGCACCAACCTTCTGGAATATCCTAGTACAGGTCTTGGCACATGGAGCACCCCACTGGATGGGTTCCCGATCTGTCCAGTCGATGCGAGGATTATGGACTTGGAGTCAAGGAAGACCCAGAATCAACTCAATGGAGGGAGTGTGGATAACATCGAGGGTAATGATCTCCATATGAACGTCGACGAACTGCAGTAGGAGAGGCACCGTCTGTAGCGTGATGTATGCCGGCTGTAGGGGTCGACCGTCAATGGCCTCCAGACCCACTGGCGTCCTCTTACTGATAAGTTGAATATTGTTCCGTCTAGCAAAGGTTTGATCGATGAAATTGCCTGCGGAACCGGAGTCTATGAACGCCCGTGCTTGAGTATGAAACCCCTCTCCAGACAGTGTTACTGGCAACAGTATCCTGGTGGGAAGGACGTCTTTGATGATGGGAGAGAGGGACAGTATTCCCAACGAGACTCTCCGGGATCTCATTGGGAGTTGGCGTTTCCCGGCTTGTGGGGACACTGACAAGTGGGGGCAAGTGACCGGACTTGCCACAGTACATGCAGAGACCGGCATTGCGCCGGCGTTGTTTCTCGGCAGAAGACAGCTTATTACCTCCCAACTGAATTGGTTACGGGATGTCCCAGGATGGAGATGTTGGAGGCACGAACGATGGGGCAAGAGGCCTTGAAACCCGTTGACGGTAACGAGAACGTTCAGTCCTCCGTTCCTGCAGACGCTGGTCCACCCGAAAGCACAGGCCGATCAAATCCTCTAGGTCAGTGGGACGTTCCCGCGCCGCGAGCTCATCCTTTAGGGATTCTGACAGGCCCTGCCAAAACGCCGAAGATAGTGCTTCATTGTTCCATCCCGTCTCAGCAGCAAGGGTGCGGAACTCCACAGCGTACCGGGCGACGGAACGATCTGCTTGGGTTATGTGGTGGAGAGAAGAAGCTGCCGTTAATTGCCGTGCAGGGGTGTCGAAGACTCTTCGGAACTCATGGGCGAAGAGGTCGATGTCCTGTGTGATGGGCCCTTGTTGTTCCCAGATGGGAGAGGCCCAGGCCAGCGCCTCGTCGGTGAGAAGAGCCACGATATAGCCGACCTTAGAAATGGAAAAGACAAAACGAGAGGGCGAGAGTCGGAATTGGATGAAACATTGATTAAGGAAACCCCTACATCCTTGGGGATCCCCAGCATAGCATTTGGGAGCAGGAATACGGGGTTCCATAGCAAACGGAGGTGCTGGAAAGGCTGTTGTGGAGGCTGTGGGAGCCATGGGTGAAGGTCCCCGACTGGAAACTCGGGCTTGAACGGTAAGGGAATGAAGGCTCTGCTGAAACATATCCATCCGCCTATCATTTTGTTCCAGATAAGTCTCTAGCCTGGTGAAGAGATTCGTGTGGGAATTTAATGTACGCTCCACCTCAGCGGGGTCCATGTTTGTTGGGCTGAGCATAATGTCAGGACGAGCTCACCACAAACGAGGCGGTGCTGAGGTGGGATAGGATATAACGCCACCCACAGCCACGAGGGCACGTCTTGAGAGTAGAGTGGTCTTGGAGTCCGAGTCGGGGCAGGAGAGGTACGGATGGTAGAGGGTGCTGTTCACCAAGTCCGGGGTTAGAGAGAGGGACGTAATCGTTTACCGTTTGCTGGGTTCGGGGTACCAGAGGTGCGGAGAGACGTATTGCCGTATGCCAAGTTCAGGATGCCAGAGGTGCGATAGTCGTAGGGGAAGCCGGTTCGGTACACGAGGAAGACTGCAAAACAAGACAGGACAAGACAGGACTAGGGAGGCAGAGAGTGATGAGAACAACTGGTTCTATGCTCAGCCAATGAGTCAGTGAAACTGTAGGGTATATATGGGAGAGAGGGCCCAATGGCAGCGCAGCAAGGTGGGGGTGTGTGGAAGGGCCAGACTACGGCAGGGAAAGGTTCAGCATGAGTCCCAGGGGGGGAGCAATAAAGCCCAGTAGTAAGGCTGCATTTGATTGCAGCAATAGTTTGAGGTGCTGTGCCTTTAAGGGGTTGGTGCGGCTCCGTGTGGCCGCGCCTCCGTGTAGCTGCGCTTGCGGGCGCGTGACCGGGCATACCCGCCGGCCCAACACTAGAAGAAGAGCATTGGCGTGCGCGCGCGCGCCCACGTGGAGCTGCGATTGGCGTTCCGGAGGAAGGCTGCCTGCGTGCCGCGGGGGGACCCGGCGGAGCTGCAGGCGAGTGGGGAGCACGCCGAGGGCGGCGTGACTCCCGGATCTTTACACTATCATCATCTGTAATTATTTCTTAATCTTCTTAATCTTAATCCAAATAACCCAATGGTAGATCCCAACCGATGTTGTCTCGTCATCTTCTTGGGCTCAAATGAGGCGTCATGGCCTTAAATAGGGCTTGTGACGTCACATTTGAACTGGTTCAACAGCCATCTGATTGGCTGTTAAAACCATGTGCCGATGTAATTTTTATTTTAATGACGTCATTTAAAGGGAATGATGCCAGCCAATCAGGATGGCTATGCTTCATTTCCCTTTAACATGACGTCACTAAATCCAAGATGGCTGGCGTCACGTGGTATTTTCAGCTTAGTGCATTGTCCCCTATGTCTCCAGGTTTGTCCAACACTTCTTTGCAGATGTAAGAAGATTCTCCATTTATTGTCGAACAGCAACACAAATGTAGGTATGTCCATGTGTGTGCTTACATTTTCGGATAGATTTTTGTGTTGGCACCAAGTTGAACTTGGTGGATAATTTTGATACACTTTGAACTGATTTTGTGGCGCTCAGAATTTTTTTTTTTAGTACATTCCATTTACAGTCCATTTCTGTTAGTCCAAAAAAATGAATAATAATAATTTTCCACACAGCTGGCACAGACGGAGACATTTGGAGTTAGTACCTAGGCGCATATAAGCGCAACTGAAATGGAGTTGGACATGCACCAGTTTATTGTTTTTGCTACGCTAAGTTCATAGACCCTTTAATGTCTGATTGAGCTGTTGTTACAATCAGGGCAAAAATCTAATTTGAAAAGAAATGTAAACAACATTAAACTAAGAGTTAAAATTCATAAAAAATAGTATTGTAGATTTTTCTGTTAACAGCTATTGCAAATAACCCCCTTTGTGTGCATATATCTTCTGTGAGTTATTGTAATAGAACCAGTGCCAGAGAAACAAATACCCATAGGACTGAGATGCAGAGAAATCTTGGAATTACTTGAACGCAATGCTCAATTTACGGTTCAGTGTCTGAGCATTGGTTATGCATCTATTGTATGAGCTGTTCAGTCTCAGAATTGCTCGTACATTACAGTCTGACAGGAGGTAAAGCTGCAATGTGACGAGATGAGAGGAAATTGGTCAAATAATTGTTCATTTAAGAGCTCCCTTTGCTAAATAGCATTGCATTCTGTTTTATTTTTCAGCGATCATGTCACCCTAACTAATGGATTTAATAAAGATTGCACGGTTCATGTATTGGGCTTTTACTGTATATAATCTGATTACCCTCTCTCCACTGCAGGAAGGCATACTATAAAGTTGGATATTTATTTTTTCCATGCAAGGATGGTTATGGTTGAGTTGGAAATTAGCTATTCTGAGTTAATATGCCTGGTCTTTCCTGAAACCCATCATCTACCACTAACCAAACTGTAGCACAGTGCATTCTTTTTGTTAATTACATTTTTACAACTCATTGGATTGGTTCATTCTTTTCTTTCTGTACTATCCTGTGACAGATCTGCTGACATTTAGATATTGGCCAATTGAAGCAATTCAGATGCCTCAGTAACTGGAACTATGGTCGTTTATGGGTTAGACAGACTGGATATTAAGTGAGTAGTATACGTTTTAGTGTGATAACAATTTTGCTTCAAATGTGTTCAGCTATTGAGCACGTGATTTAATGGCCACTAATCAAGCTGTCCTAGTATTATATTAATAGGAAATAATTCAGCCGGAAGTTGAGAATACAAAAAAATTATATTTGGCATGAAGTGTAACATAGAAAAAGCAGCCAACACCTAAAAAACAATCCCATTCTAACATAACTGTGTAATAAAACTGTACTACAGAGTTGAACCAGCTGTTGTTTTGAGAACAGAGCTAATTTTATTGTAACCCTTTCACTTCTGCTTGGAGCCAGCACAGTGTATTGCAGGACCCCCTGGCATTATATGCAACCCCCCCTCCCACCAAATGTAACGCAAAATACTGAGAAAAGGCAACAACGTTACACAATTTCTTCTCCCTTTTATTTTTAATTATGTAGATTTATTAAATAGCAATAACACTTTCTGTTAGTAGAAACAGCAGCCAGGTTTACCATAAAAACAAAACACCTAAAAATATAAGCAGAAGTCGTGGAAGAATACGCACGAAGAAAAGACCAATGGAGATACTTTGTTTAAAGATAAAATCATGACGGACAAATTAATGCATTTTCTTAAAATAAAGGTGACATTGATGTGTTTTTATTGGGAAGTCTTTTGTGCTCTCTGTAGATATTCTTTGTTTTCTTATTTATTATGTAATACTTCATATATGTGTGTATCTTTCTAATTTTTTTGAGTGCAGCAATAATTACTGCCGTTGTACTGGTATTGGTCATGAATTTTATGAATTCAATTGGCAGAGTATTGATCTAAAAACAAATTGTAGATGAATTAATTATTCTAGGAATATAGGCAGGGCCGCCAACAGAAATCATGGGGCCCAGGACAAATGAAAGGAGCAGCCACCCCCACCCCCAACCCATAGCGCACCTACCATGGATTTTTTTTTTTAGCGCGCAACTTTTACTTAACTGTTTTCTTATTATTGTAATACGGAAAAAAAACATTACATTGCAATCTGTTTATTTTAATATTTTCAACAAAAGACAAAGATATCCAATTCTACGTCCAATGTGACAAAAGGCCTGGGGGGGATTCAGTATGGGCCGGGGGGGGGGTTAAGTATGTGCCGGGGGGGGTTAAGTATGGGCCTGGGTTGTGGGGGGGGTTAAGTATGGGCCTGGGGGGGGTTTAGTATGGACCTAAGGGGTAAAGTACACAATGGGTCTAAAATGAATTACAGTACAGCCGCGGCCCCTTTTATTCTCCAACAAATCCGATTTTTTTTCGGTGATTTTTCCCGAATGCCACGCACTTCACGGCACTTCACCGCATTCATGCCCCATTCATGCCGCATTCATGTTGCATACAGTATATTCAATATTACGGGGGTCATGCAGTAAGCGGCGGAAAGGCACTTAGAAAAAATCAGGCCTTTTTCCTGCCTGGGATTGATGCCGGAGGTCTCTCTCCGGAGCTGATACCATTAATACCAGCACCGGAGCCCCCCGGCATGCATCTGAGGAATTTAAAGCCTTAAAATGCATTTAAAGCCCACTTCATTACCTTAGCGGCTAACCGCTAAGGCAATGAAGGGGTTAACCAGCCGTGCCAGGTTTATTGTGGTTAGCGGGGTGGGTGAAGGGGGTATTTGGCCCTTGGTGGTTGTTTAGGGCTTGCGGGGGGGGGGGGGGTTGCGGGTGCACTTAACCCCTTCATGACCTTAGCGGTTAATACCGCTACGGTCATGAAGGGGTTAAGCCCTCCCACTACCCACCCGCAAGCCTTAAACAACCACCGTTGGGGCTAATACCCCCTTCACCCACCCCCGCTAACCACAATAACAAAAATACACACACAACAGCCCCACACTAAATAAATAAATAAATAAATATATAAATAAATAAATATATTTACAGTGTATATATATATATATATATATATATATATATGCAAATACAACTGTATGCTCATCTGCATGTCTTAGGCAGGTCTGCAACCCCGCCTTTCCCCATTATCACCCAGCATACAGCACTTCCACTGCAGCAAGGGATTCTGGGAAATGACATGCAAATGAGCACACAGTGTCACTTTTTGCCTCAAAAACCATTTTTAACATGGTTCCCTATAGGCTTAAGCTTGCTGCATGGTCACAGCTTTGAGCACAGCCAGGGTTAAGGTGCATACCCAGAAAACCACAAAATGCATGTAATTTCCCAGAATCCCTTGCTGCAGTGGAAGTGCTGTATGCTGGGTGATAATGGGGAAAGGCAGGGTTGCAGACCTGCCTAAGACATGCAGATGAGCACACAGCTATATTTGCATATTTGCTTTCCTGTGGAGGGTTTTTGTCACTTTTTTTACTCACCATAACTTAACTCAGTATTATGGATTAGCCTATCCCATAGCCTCTCTTGCATTCCCAGTAAAATCAACCCCACACTGATGAGACCCATCAAGGTCGAAACAGCTGTCTGTGGGTGGTTTTCTGGGTATGCACCTTAACCCTGGCTGTGCTCAAAGCTGTGACCATGCAGCAAGCTTAAGCCTATAGGGAACCATGTTAAAAATGGTTATTGAGGCAAAAAGTGACACTGTGTGCTCATTTGCATGTCATTTCCCAGAATCCCTTGCTGCAGTGGAAGTGCTGTATGCTGGGTGATAATGGGGAAAGGCGGGGTTGCAGACCTGCCTAAGACATGCAGATGAGCACACAGCTATATTTGCATATATATATATATATATATATATATATATATATATATATACATATATACATACATATATACATACATTATATATATATATATATATATATATATATATATAAAAACAACAATACCATTCTGTCGTCCAGTAAAGAAAGACTGCACTCGGTTCAGTAATCATGAAAAACTGTATTGGGCACCTGAATAGAAAAGATAAATCACCCAATCCGATGTTTTGGTCCTGGAATAGGACCTCCCCCTTGAGAAAGGTCCTATTCCAGGACCGAAACGTCGGATTGGGTGACTTATCTTTTCTATTCAGGTGCCCAATACAGTTTTTCATGATTACTGAACCGAGTGCAGTTTTTCTTTACCGGACGAGAGAATGGTAATGTTGTTTTTCTATTATTTGAGACTAGCACCTGTCTATATGAACCAGTACATTGAGTGCAAGCTGTGATGTTTGTTTATATATATATATATATATATATATATATATATATATATATATATATATATATATATATATATATGTAGCCAGGGTCCCCTGTCGGTGCGGGCACGAGCACAGTGCGTCTCTCCGTGATGTGGCCGGGTTGCCGGGGACGCGAGCGGGCCGGTTGCCGGGGACGCGATCAGGCCATTGCTAGGGCCGCGGTCACGTCGCAAGGGTCTCGGCGGCTCGCGGAGCAGGGCGCCGCCATTGCTAGGTGCATTGCGCATGCGCAAGGACACCGGAGCGCCGGTAGGAACACAAATAGTTCGTGCATGCGCAGTGCAGGGCAGTCCACCCCCAGGGTGCACAGGGGCAGAGTCACATGACCCCAGGGAGCCAATAGGGCTGCAGCATCTCCCTGCAAGGAGATTGATACATTTTCGCGGGTTTGCAGCACATTTTGGAGTTGGTGACCGGAGCAGCTAGGGGAAGGAGGTAGGATGCAGGAGTCTGTGACTCTCTGCACTAGGCCAGCAGCCCCTTAGGCCCCAGATAGTCCTGAGTCACATTAGCGGAGTATTGTAGGGACAGGCCCCAGGTTAGGGACCCTGCCCCTTATCAGTACTCAGAGACAGTTGGGGACACAGCGGACGTTGCGTTTCCATCTTGAGGTTTGGGCTCAGACCTCAGTTGTGGCTGCAGCAGTCATCCGGGTGGGATCGCCCTGGATGGTGGTTCCTGTGTCGTCGCTCATCGGATCCTTTGTGAAGCCAGTTGCAGTTCCGAGCACAGGTACTCTAAATCTACAAGTGCACCAACTGGCCCATTAGCTTTAACAGTGACTGCGCAGTCACCCATATCCTCTCTCTCTCTAGACTGTGGGACATTGCGTGGGGTGACTGGACACGGGGTGGGATCACCCGGTGGCGGGTTCGGGGATTGTTGGCTCATGTGGCACATGAGTGGTAGCGTTCTGCGAGATGCAGTAGTCAGCGTCTCCTCTAGGGAGGGACACCTGTTGATATGTATATATATATATACGCAAGTACGTTTATGGTTGCGGCAAGTAAAGTCATTGTTTGGTTACACACGTTGTGCTGGTTATTTATATGTGTCCTGCGAGGAACAATTCCTGCTCTGATAGGAACCATCGCAGGTGGAGGCGCTGCACCGAGTACCGTGTTACTCTTAATATAATTGCCCCAGGTTCCCCGTGGCGGAAGCTCAGCCCTCCTGTGAGCCAACAGGTAACGCACCACACCTGGTAACACTGTATGTTCTCCGCACCCACACTATATCTGCGATTGGGTGGGGTGGAATACCCGTTACATATATATTACAGCAACATCTCCTATACCCCCCTAACATACACATGCTGTATACTGTACAGTATGCACATCAATGATACTATAGGCCGGCGGGGGCCCTCGGGTTTTCCCTGCAGGCCTGCAGTACCAATTCAGTGCACCCCCAAAAAATTACAACACATAAATACACCACCCTTAACACATACAGTATAGTAATGTTCAAAATTACTATTATCCACATATGGATAATATTGAATTTGCCCATTTAAAATACATAAAGAACAATAAATACAATAAATACATATAGTACTCACCCATGTCCAGCTGACATGATGAAGGCCACCCTCACCCATGTCCGGCTGGCCATCCTCATCTTCATCACCGTCCATGCCCCCTCCTATGCTGCAAAACATGACCAAGAATAAAAACAGCCAATGTAATGTCCCCTAACCTCTTAATCACCATAGAGGTTATTAACTGCTACAGCCATTAAGGGGTTAACCCACCCTCACCCACCACTCGGGAGGCCTACATACCCTCCCCCACTAACCCCCCACCCCGTGAGGCCTAACCACCCTCACCCAATACCCAGCCGGGTATTGTTTTTTGTGCTACTCAGACATTTGGGTTTGTGTATTAATTCTTCACACAGCCTCCACCTGTCCGCATGCTGATATTAATACACGAGTTGTCCGTTTTGCAATACCTATTATAATTATTTTTATTTTTTCTTTCCTTTTTGCGCTTCCCTACTTTTCTTCTCACTATCCACTGAGGATTGCTGGGACGAACCTCCTCGACTCGAGCTGCACTATCCACGACGGGCCAGTATTATTTATTTTACCTTCATTGCCCCACTCTGTGTGCCTGTACATTCTATCAGACACATCAGAGTATACATTCCCTTCCAGAGTGAGCTTTATTGGAGCGCCCTAGAATCTTTCCACAATAGGGCTGCAGAGGCAGGGAAAGATAGAGAGATACATTTGGCGCGCTCAGAGGGACCACACCAGCCGGAAGCAGGACAGAGAAGGGTGAGGTACTGTCTCAGGTGCCAGTGGCCCTGAGACTAGGCCTAGATTTCCCCAGGTCACAGCTAGGCCCCGACTCATTATAGATTTTTGTTGCTTAAGGGAAGGCTCCTAGATTGGGACGCTTCCCCAGTATTTCATAGTGTCAGGGACACAGTGACAGACGCCGTGCGGTGCCATGCGGCCTGTGGTCTGGGACCAGACAACCACATTTACTGAGAGACTCTAAAAGGTGAGACGCTCCCATGCTCAGGCCAAGCAGAGGCAGACGTCTTCATTGGATCAAACAGATCCTTGTGTCATTTGGCGGTACCCGGCTACTGGAGCACCCGGGAAGGTATTATCATCTACAAGTGCACCAACGGCTGTATACACACACTGTGGGTAGCGCTACTCCACGCACTTTGGGGTGGGCTTGGTACTGTGGAAACTGGGTGGTTAGGTGCCCAGGGCACCTCAGCACTTTGGGGTAACATCACCAGGATGTGGACAAGGTGGTGGTTGGACAGTGGGGGCACTGTGTGGGTATGGCCATGCGAGGCCTGTGTTGTTAGTGATGTAGCCAGGTCCCCCTTGGCCCCCTTACCTTGCTGCTGAAGGGGGACAGCTGCACTGAGGTGAGTGCTGCCAGAGCGGTGGGAAGACCCACCAGGAGAAGGGGAACAAGTGTGGGTGCAGGGAGGTTGCTGCTGGGCGAGTGGGTCACCGAAGATTCGCAGCAGATGCCGCATCTTGAGGATGCTGGTGCATGCGCAGTGGAGGTTTGCGCATATGCAATGGTAATAATACGGCGGCCATTATAAACAGGATCCGCAGGGGACAACATATCCCAGCATGCTCCAGGGCATGCACCATGTGACAGCCAATAGGGATGCAGTAAAGTTGGCAGAGACAGAAAGGTTACATTTGGCACTCTGAGGGGACCACGCCAGTCGAAGCAGGGACGCAGAAGGGTAAGGTAGTGTCTGAGTGCAAGTGGCTCCCAGACTAGGAGTGAGACACATGACCACAGTAGTCAACTATCTAGGACGTGACAAAACAGGTCGGTTCTTCTCTCTAGAGACCACCCCTGCAGAAGAGGCCAAGAGAGGGTACAAGATGGTCCCAGAGATATGGGAGTGGAGATCCTCCATCCCAAAGAAAATAACAGTGACTAGCATATCTCACCTCACACGGTACCATTTGATGTTGGGCAGAGAATGGGTCGGATATACCCGGTCACAACTGTAGGGACTATGGCGCATGTGAACGCCGCTACAGTGTGAAATGAGCCTTTCGGGTTGCAGTTTGATTTCGAGGAATCGACCCTGTCAGCAGATTGGAAGAGACAGCTAAGCACCAAGCTGGAGGAATACTGGGAGGTGTTGTCCACTTGTGAGATGGACATAGGCTGCAGCAAGAACTCCAAGCACACGATCCGTCTGAATGATACCATGCCATTCCGAGAGCGTTCAAGACGTATCGCTCCCAGAGACGTGAGGGACATCCTGAAGAAGATGGAGACAGCAGGCATTATGACCGAATCCTGTAGCCCCTACGCCTCTCCAATTGTGGTGGTACGCAAGAAAAATGGGTCCGTCCACCTGTGTGTAGACTATCGGACCCTGAATAGGCGTACCGTACCCGACCAGTACACTCTGCCATGGATAGAGGAGATCCTCAATTCGCTGACAGGAAGCAAGTGGTTCAGCATGCTGGACCTGCGATCTGGGTGCTACCAGGTACCCATGAGCTTTGAAGATCAGGAGAAGACGGCGTTTGTCTGTCCCCTCGGCTTCTATCAGTTTACCCAAATGCTCCAAGGCATTTGCGGTGCTTTGTCAACTTTCCACCGGCTGATGGAGAAGACCATTGGGGATAGGAATCCCTGTTAGTGCCTAGTCTACCTCGATTACATCATCGTGTTCGGAAAATCTCTCGAAGAACACAAGGAACGCCTCCTGAAGGTGTTAGATACATGTGAAAGGAAGGCCTGAAGTTGTCCCTGGATAACCACATTCTGTCGCATGTCAGTCACCTACTTGGGCCACATAGTGTCCACCGAAGGAGTGACTACCGACCACGCCAAGGTCAAAGCTTTGGTGAACTGGCCGAGACCAGACAATGTGATCCTTCCTGGGGTTCTACTGCCGCTTTTTAGAGGGGTACTCTAGTAAAGCCAAGGTCCTCAACAAAGTACTAAAGATCTACTCAGAGGAACCTCGGCCGAAGGCTGCTTCCCCACAAGTGCCCTTCAGTGACAAGTTGACGTCTGCCTGCGAGAAGGCATTCAAGAAAAGCCTAACGGAAGCCCCGGTCCCGACATAAGCCATTCCAGAGAAGCCATACATCCTGCATGTGGATGCCAGTTTCAACAGGCCGGGAGCTGTATTACACCACAAGTATCCGGCTGGCCTTTGCCCAGTGGCATACATGAACTGAAGTCTAACCCCAAGTGAACAGAACTATCCGGTTCATAAACTTGAATTTCTAGTTCTCAAGTTGGTTGTAGTCCGTCAAACTGGATGCCACCAGCCACAGGTGGCTAGCGGCCCTCTCAATTATCAATTCACCTTGAAATACAAGCCAGGGCCTCTAAACATGGGAGCCAATGCTCAATCCAAGAGACCTGGACTGAGTACGACGCAGGACGACGGCCCTGGGAAGAAATCCTTGGTCCTGGGAAGCGGGCGATGTGCTCCACTGCTGCCATCGTAGAAGATAAAGTTGCGTTTTTCGAACTGCGAGTAGCAAACTCCTTGGGATGCCGACCCAAGACGCTCCCCACTGCCTCCTACCATCCGGACGGCACGGACATCTCCCAGGACAGCATCCTAGAATGGAAGAAGATAGTACAGGGCCAGATATGTGATCCAGTGGCTAACGCCTTGGTGAAACATGCCACCGACACCATCGCAGTCATCATGAGAGAATGGGACAAATTCCAAATAGAGCGTGGCCTCCTCTACCGGATCGTACCCTACCACAATCATCCTGACAGACGACAGCTGGTTGTGCCCCGAAGCCTGCAGTACCATGTCTTACGATCCCAGCACGACAACCCTAAACTCCTGGGGTGGATAAGACCTTTGGGTTAGTGAGGGACCGATTCTTCAGGCCCAAATGTGGGTGTCCGGCAATGGCCTGGTAGTGACAGACCACTATACTCGCTGCTCTCAAGCGTTCCCGAAGCCAGAAAGTGAGACGCCCTCCCAATAGAGTGGCGTACGATTCGTAAGGGGCACCCCATTATGAGTCTCAGAAGCTGCTAAGAGCAAGCTGTCCTCAGTTATCAATATGTTTGTTGAGATATATAAAACTGTTTAAAATGATGGATGTGTTAAGTTGTATCATATTTGTGCATTTTTATTATATAAATGTTTGTGTTACATTGTTCCCAAGCCGGGATGTTGGTTTCTTCACCATGGGGAGGATGTAGCCAGGTCCCCCCTTGGCTCCCTTACCTTGCTGCTGGTGGGGGACGGCTGCACTGAGGTGAGTGTGGATACCGCCTGAGCGGTGGGAGGACCTGCTAGGAGTAGGGGTAGATGCATGGGTACAGGGAGGTTTCTGCCGGGGCTAGCGGGTCGCCGGAGATCGACAGAAGATGCTGCTGTTGGGTGCCAGCATCTTGTAAAGGCCCGCGCATGCGCAGTGGAGGTTCGCACATGCACAATGGAAATAGTGCGGCAGCCATTAGAAACAGGACCCGCAGCACAGCCAATAGGGCTGCAGAAAAGTCGGCAGAGATATAAAGGTTACATTTGGTGCGCTGAGGGGACCACGTCGGTCTGAGCAGGAATGCAGAGTGGTAAGTTAGTGTTTGGGTGCATGTGGCTCCCAGACTAGGCCAGTTAACCCCTTTAGGTTATAGCTACCCCTGACTCACATCAGATTGTGGCTGCTACAGGGAAAGCCCATAGCTAGGGACATTTCCCCAGCAGCTGCTTATAATTAGTGTACTGCACCGGTGATATACCATGCGGTGATTACGGGCTGTGGTCTGGGACCACCATCTACACATAAATAAATTGGGGTAAAGAGCGCTCAATGCCAGGTGTTCAAAATTCAATTCAATTAAACCAGACCCCAATCCAGGAAAAATAGCCTCAGAATAATGAGTTTTGTGAGATATAAACCAACAATTATGGGTAATAAAACCTCCTAAAGGCTGGTAGTGTAAGGCAATAAAAACCCCACCATCAATCTCATTGGGGGCCAACACTGTGGTAAAAAATATAATAACTCACTGTTTGTTTCCTGGCGTGGCTCGTGGATATGCTGCTTCCAGATGAGGTATACAGTGTACAAAGGATGTAAGGAGCACACGATCCAATAAGGAGCAGAGGGAGGACCCAAGTAGTAAAGTACAAATGTATTGGGTCATCAAGACATTAAAATCCAACGCGTTTCAAACGTGCTATCGTTCTTTATTAAGGATCCTTGATAAAGAACGATAGCACGTTTGAAACGCGTTGGATTTTAATGTCTTGATGACCCAATAAATTTGTACTTTACTACTTGGGTCCTCCCTCTGCTCCTTATTGGATTGTGCGCTCCTTACATCTTTTGTACACCATCTACACATAAAGACTCTTAAAGGTGAGACCCTCCAACTGGAGTTCACCCTACGCAGAGGCGGCGGCCGCCGCTGGATCAGCAGATCCATGTTTATTATTCGGCAGCACCCGGGTACTGGAGTACCGGGGCAGGTACTGACATTGGGAAAGGACATCAGGGTATTGGTGCCTAGTACCCAATGTACTTTGGGGGACACTTATCCGGGGGTACTGTGTGCTCTGTGTTATATATATTTATATATATACACGTATACTGTGTGGTACAGGCTGCCGTGATATATGTTCAGTAAAACCAGTTATTATATATCTGTGTGTGTTCTTACTATTTGGTTCCTGGGATGGGCTTATCCCGCTACGCTGGGATCCCTCTCAGGTGGAGGCACTGCACCAGCGACTAAGCGACACCCCAGGCTCCCAGAGGCGGAGGCTCAGGCCTTCTGGTAGCTGAATAGGTAACAGCAGCACCGGTGGTTCCTTTAGCATGGGGAAAAGGGACTACAGTTATATATGTGCAGTAAATCAATCGCTATATACTGTACCAGTGTGTGTATTATTTCATTGTATTGGGTCCTGTGAAGGGGTTATCCAGGTAGTGGCACTGTCACCAGATAGAATCAGGTCACCCCAGCTTCCCTTCAGCGGAGGACCAGGCCTCCTGTAAACCACGCAGGTAACGCACCACATGTAGTATCCCTTAGACAAGGGGGAAAGGTGCTACATAAGTTTCAAGATAAAAAAGAAAAAAACATGTAAAAGGAAAATGCAGTTTTCTATGACTGAAAAAGGCGACATGCGTAAATTTTACATATCTGTGCAGCAGATGTTTGAAATGTTTGAAAACACTTATCTTGTCCTGTCTTGACTACAGCAAAGTTCTAACGTCCCCTTTTCTGCCTGTCCCAACTTAAGTCCAGGCAGCATGCTGCTGCCAGGCTCATCTACCTAACTCACTGCTCCACTTCTGCTGCTCCACTTGCCAATCCCTACTCTGGCTTTCCATTTCCTCTAGAATCAAATTTTAAACCCTAGTTCTGACATACAAAGCTCTCAACAATGCTGTCCCCCCTTACATCTCTGCCCTCATTCCCAAATAGGTCCCTAAACACTATCTCAGCTCTGCGCACGGCATCCGCGTTTCCCCCAGCATTATCACCTCCTCTCACTCCCGCCTACAAGACTTCTCCCATACTCCCCCTCTCTCTGGAATTACCTACCATGCACCATCATACTCTTCCCCAGCTTTGAGACATTTAGTTACCTTTTCAAGGAAGCATATCTGGCATACGTCTAACATCCTTCCCCTCTCCCCTTCCAACCCTAGTGGGACCAGCTGTGCGGCTGGACCAATCTCCATGCTAAGACCCCCTAAAATCCCCACTCCCAAACCTTAATGAGATCAGCTGCGTGGCTGGACCATACTCCACCCTGAAACATACTCAACCCCCACAATGAGCAGCCACTTTACCTTTTGTTTCAACATTGCCCCTCATTCCCTCAAAATTATAAGCTCTCAGGAGCAGGGCCCTCATTTCCTTCTGTATATGTTTGCGCTTGTCTGTCCTTATTTGTATTCCATTCTGTTTATGAAATTGATGTCACTCTGTTATCCACTTTACCATGTGGGAATATGTTGGTGCTTTACAAATAAATAATAATAATATTATTAATCATTAATAATAATACTCACAGTGCGGTACAGTTGGGGTACAGAGTGACTCAATTACAGAAACTGAATTACATAAGTACTGCCAACAGGGGAGGAAAGCCAGGACATCTGCCTGAGCCCGATAACTGCGGGGGGCTTGGCTGGCTGGCACTGGAAATTGGGGCTCTTTCCCCCCGCCATGCCTCCCTTCCCCATCGCGCTGGACCTCTCTCCCCCGCCGGCCGATGGTTGAAGTTGGGTCCACTCAGAAGTCATGCCCAACTTCCGCCTCTGCCTGCCGGACCAGTGTACTACCTGATGACTTTGAGCATCAAGGTAAATGTATGTGTAGCCATGCCATCTGTGGCTACTAGGTTGCTTCCCTCCTGGCAGTAAGTCCTAGTACAAGCAGGCCTTGCCAGTAGTTGATATGGGGTTTTCCCCCTCCGAGGACTGTACTTGAGTGACAGCTGGAGGTGGTGACATCAAGCCTGGGCATGACCAATCATGCGACAGACCTGATGCCCTCCTCCTGCCAGTTCTTAAGAGCAGTAAAACCCCAAATTCGGGAGTGCCTTTCCACACTTGAGGAAGGCAGGTCACACATTGGAGAGGCTGAGTATTGGGCCTTCTCCAATCCTCTTCCCTCTGGGGGAGAGTGAGTGTAGACCATACCTCTGTCTCTGCTAGGGAGGTAGGGAAGAGCTAGGATGGCTGCAGGTGCCCTTGGCCTGTAGTGACAGTCCAGGGACCATCCTTCAGTGGTAGCTGAGAAGTACTGCATTGGGCAGACGCCTGCTTGTTACTGTGCTGTACAGAAGAGATAATAAACCGTTTCGGTTGTTATACCTCCTGCCTGGTGCGTGACCTTACTGGGGGGAGAGGTAATAGTTCTACCGTGGGAGATCACCTTCAGTTCCTGGAGCCTACGGCAGATGGAGGCGCTGCACTGCTAAAGAGATATGTAGGGTATGAACCCCAGAAGCCTAGTCCTGTGTCCCCACTACCACCGGCGGATGACTCAGCCCTCCTGTTACCAGCAGGTATTATGCACCACACGACCAGTAATGGCCATATCTCCCACCGGGTAGGGGGAAACACTGTTACATACAGTATGTGTGTATATGTATATTGTTTTGGTATTGTTGGGGGGGGGGCATGTATTTTGTGCATTTTGTGGTGGTGGGGTATTATGATGTGGTGGGTATTGTTTGGTGGGGAGTATTGTGGTGTGGAAGGGTATTGTGTGGGTATTGTGTATGTGGGGGGGGGGGAGTGTTAATTGTGTGTGTAATTGTATGTGGTGGAATTATATGTGGCCAGTAAGGGTTGTACTGAGAGAAAGAAGGGGGCAGAGGGAGAGGGAGATGAGGGAGAGAGAGAAGGGAGGGGAGAGAAGGGAGGGAGTGACACACAGAGAGAGAGGAGGTTGAGAGAACTGAGGGAGTGATGGAGAGAGGGGAAGGAGAGGGGATCTGGGGGAGTGAGAGGAAGAATTTAACATGGAGAGAATAAGCAAGAGAGGGGGAAAGTGATGGGGTCATAGAGGTGGTGAGAGTGAGGAGGTGTGTAAGAGAAAGAGTGGAGGCTTCACAGGGCCACCAACAAGGGGGGGGGGAGCCCCGGTGGAAACGCTAGTCCTGTGCCCCAGGAAAGCTGCCGGTGACCCTGAAAGTAAGGACAGACAAGTGCAAACAGATACAAAAGGTAGTAAGATCCAGAAAGTTAACAATCTAGAGGGAATAAGGGTCAATGTTGAACCGAAAAGGTAAAGTGGCCACATATTGTGGGGGGGGGGGGGGGGAAGGGGGGGGAGTATGCTTCAGGATGGAGTATAGTCCTATCCAGTGGCACCGCTGGATCCATTAAGGTTTGGGGGTGTTGATGTTAAGGGCTGTTAGATATCATTAAGTTTGGTCCAGCCGCATAGCTACCAATACGGTTGGTGGGTAGATGTTAGTAGGATGCCTTAAAAAGGTGAGTCTTTAGTAGAGTTATGCAAACATTTTTTGTGTATTGGCCGGTTCCTTCGGTACGGGGATTTCCATGGATCAGTCTGAAAAAGTGAAATCCACACTTTTTTTTTCTATCACCAAAAATCTGAATGACGGATCAATAATTTAAACCATCATCTGCATCATCCGCGATGAGTAGGAGGAGTCGAGGAGGAGGATAAAGAGAGCTGCAGCTTCAAGCTGAAGCCATTAATTGCAGGCTTTAGATGTGGGTTGGGTAGTCTAGTGCTGTAGTATTATTATTATAGATGAAAAATTAATAAATCATTTACTTTTTTAGTTTTTGCAGAACCCTGAACAACTAGGCATTGTCATTAACCTGTGATTGTCTGTAGTTTCAGTTAAGTGTGCTCTGGCCCTCATGGCCACAGGTTTCTGTTTCTTGAACACAGCATATTAACTAACTTGGATATATAGCAGCAGCAGTTATTGGTGATTGATATTACTGTAAGATAATAATACCAAATGTATACAAGTTTATAAACTAACCTAATCCACAGTAAGTTCCTTTATCATTCTCTCTCTACAGTGCACCTAGTGTGCCACCCTGTGCATAGCAGCAGCAGGACAAACAGCATCAGTCACTGCCATAGATATTATAGCACTATAAATAACAAAAGTGAAGCTAAAAATAATTACATCACCATGTCTAATAGTAGAAATACCATATAGTCTTTTGAATAAATATTTGGAAAGGAGACGTAGAGGTGGGAGAAGAAGATGAGATGGACGTAGTTGTGGTGGAGGTTTTTATGATGGGACACTGGTGATGAATCTGATACAATTAAATAAGTTAAATGTGGTGCTCTTAGTGGTGATCCTGCTACTACTAGCACTTAAAGTCATCACTGTCACACCACGAAAGTGTAAGGACAATAATGACACTGTCACAGAATCACATTCACATTTCACTGCAGAAGGCCCATTTCCCCTTGCCTCCTTCCCCTCTGTCTAGTAGACAATGAACTTCCAGTTAAGAAGAGATTTAAAAAGGCAACTGGAAATTCAAGTCAGCCTGCTATGGCCCTAGCTCAGTGTTTCTCCACCAATGTGCCGCGAAGCCGACCGTAGTGTGCCGTGAAGTGTTTTTAGTTTTTTTACACTTATGTCTCTGAGTTCTCTTCGCCTCCAAAGCCCTGCCCCACCGGTCTGAAACTTGGTCCAGACGCGCATCCTGATGTGGGACCAGAGGCCTCTCACCCTCTTCTGCCAAGAGTGCTCCAACATGGATGAGTAGAGGAGTGTGCCAGCCCCCATCTGTCTGCAGGACTACTATGTATGTCTTTATTTATATAGTGCCATTAATGTACATAGCGCTTCACAGCAGTAATACACGTGACAATCCTATAAATAACAAATAACACATAATAGAAAGAAGTGCTTCAGACATAAAAGTAACATTTATGAAAAGGAGTCCCTGCCTCGATGAGCTTATAATCAAATTGGTAAGTAAGAAGAGCGTACAGAGACAGGAGACAGTAGGAGGGCATTCTGGTAAATATGTCTGCAAGGGGCCAAGGATTTTGTATGAGGTGTAAAGTATCAGCCACAGAGCTACTCATATACTCTGCTGTCATCATCTACTACAACCACGGGGAGGTCCGACAGCATCTCTCGGGATTGCCAGAGACGTCTGATACCTCAGACTTGGACCAGAACTCTGAAAATTACTCCAAATCCTAGAAGTAAGTGCTGCAAGTGTGTGTGTGGGGTGTGGGATAAATCTGTGAAGGATAATTCTGTAGGGGATAATTTTGTGAGGGATAATTCTGTAGGGGATAATTCAGTGTGGGGGATAATTCAGTGGGGGACGGTTAGGAGGGGCGATAATTGAGTGTGAGGGTGATAATTCTGTGGGGGATAATTGAGTGTGGAGGGTGAGAGGCAGATAATTGAGTGTGTGTGGGAAGTTTCTTTACCCTGTTGCCTCTGCTCAGTTGGCAGTATCAGTGCTGAAGGACTATTTGGTCCCTGTTCCTGACTATGGGGCAAAAATCCATACAAACCAATCGATTTTAATTTTAGTGTGCTGCAAAGCAAAAGTTATTTGCCAAGTGTGCCGCAAGCACCAAAAGGTTGAGAAACACTGCCTTAGCTAGTACTTCAGAAATAAAAATGGATAATGTGGGAAGCATAATATTTAGAAATGTTAATAAAATTGCCAGTTCTAGTGAAAAGGCAGGACCACCAGGACCACCACTAACACCAATGCCAGCATCACCTGTGCCTGTTACTGCTGCCAGTGCCAACATGCCCTGCCGCTATCAAGTCATTTGAAACAGGTGTCCAAAAAAGGAATTAGTGCCTACCAATTTCTGACATTGATGTTACTAGACTCTGAAGAGCTGTTAAAACAGTCATATTTTGAAGAGGGAGAGTCACAATCACAGGGAATGTATGATAACTTGGTGGAGAATGGGGTTGGACTTCATGATTCATCCATTCAAATATGAATGAGGATTCTGGTGCTGATGCTGAGGACATTGCTGAAGTTTTTAAAGATTGGAATTTAAGTGGCACTGGTGATGATGTTTAGGACAATGATGAACATGATAATGTTTCAGATAAAAGTAATGATACACAAACTTAATACAAAAGAGGGTTGCATTCAGGCGAAACAGTGTAATGTCACAGGTGGAAATGGAGACAATAGGTCACCGGCCTCAGTAGACTTAACATGAAACCCCTACCCCCAACACAATCACTATTGTCTCATGGTGGTAACGCATTTGATAACAGCACTTAGATGATCTTATGATGAGTTTGCAAAGCAGACATGA
This sequence comes from Ascaphus truei, assembly GCF_040206685.1. Lineage (NCBI taxonomy): Eukaryota > Metazoa > Chordata > Amphibia > Anura > Ascaphidae > Ascaphus > Ascaphus truei. Next base: position 435,499,271 of record NC_134483.1, read on the forward strand.
GGATGTTAGTGCTATTGCTCCTGGTACTAGTACAAGCAGCCTAATATGCAGCACCCCAATACAACAGTAGCAGTTCACAGTTCGGGAAGCATTTGAAAAAGTGAAAAAATTCCACTGCGCCCATGAAAGAGCTCTAGTGCTGAATGGCAAATTAGCTAAAATGCTTGCTATAGACTTGTTGAATCAGAGGGATAGAGAGAGCTTATTCAAAGTTATGAGCAAGGTTGGAACATTCAAAGCAGAACCTATTTCTCTGACAAGGCACTTCCCGAACCGTTCTGAAATGTTGGATGTGTTTTACTATTGTCAAACCACACAAGGTGGTGAAAAAAAACCGTCAACGTCTGCAGCAGCAAGATGTTCCGTAGACATGCCACTTTGTGTCTGCAGAGTTTTGAAGAAAAGACACACACAGCTTCTGATGTGTTAGCAAAATTACAGAATGTCAGAGTGGTGAATAAATCCAAGGTCACTTGAGGTTGGGTTTGTGATGGGATAACAGTTCAGCATTGAAACATGACACACATTCCTTGATTTGCCTACTTACTCAATTTAATAGTCACTCGTTTCCTAATTCAGTGCTGAATTTGTAGAGGATTTTGGTTGTAGCTTGAGAAATATGTGCTCACATTAGCCGATCGTACGCAGCCCGCAATACCATGTCTGGGCTGCAGGACAAAAACAACCTGCCTTGTTAACAGCTAAAAATGGAGATGCCTGCATGCTGGAATTCCACCTTATGGAATTGAGCTTGTGTGCCTTCATGAGCCTCAGAAGGCGGTCAATGATTTTGTCATGGAGATATCAGCAGGTAGCTGGATTGGGTCTTTATGCAGACAAGACAGTGGCATATTATGAGAGACCTGTGCAGGCTGCTGTGGCTCTTTGAGGAAGTCAACATTCTTGTGAGCAGTGAGGAAGCTGACATACTGTAAGTCAGATCATCCCTCTAATATTCCTCCTAGACAAAACATTAATCGATATGCAGCATAATAAGGGCGACAATGATGACGAAAAGGATATGTTGGCAATGGTTGCTAAATTGCTTGAAAGCCTGGTGAATGACCACTGTGTTGTGAGTATGAAACGGAGTGAGAATACCTTCAGGCTTCACTTTTAGACTAAATTCAAAGACATGGGGATGAGACTGTGACTCACTGCAAGGGATATCTAATTGATTGTGTCCGGGCACAGATGTAAAGACAGAGAGAGAAGGCCAATGATTGTTCTCAGAGAGCAGCCTCCGTGTATATACTGTACATTCAACACTTAAACCGACAAATACACAAATACAGAGATGTTGTCAATTAGCACAACTTCTACCAGCAGCGGTGGTGAAGGCCAGTCTATAGCATTGGCAGGTTGGCATTGGCCCAACACCTGTCTTGATGTCTTTTGAATTGTTCATCTCCCGCCACTACCACCACGACCATGATATCATCCATCATCATTAGGTTATTGACAAAACCCACAACTTTAAAATATATATACAGTATTACATATAATATATCTGATGAAGCAGAGTAAAGCGAAAGAATAGAGCACCATCGATGACTGGAGTCAGGAGGGGATCCAAGTACCAAATTCTTTATTGGAGTAAAAGCACAGGAACACCTTCTACGCGTTTCGAACAAAGGTTCTTTATCAAGGAGTAAAAAACTACTGCAGATACACTCCTTTCAATACCCAGCTGATCCATCTCCATTTCGCACCAAATCGCCTCGTGACGTCATCACGTATCCTTCCAGCGCATGCGCATCATAGGGAGGTATAACGTGGGTCTCTAAAGTGCCCGGCGAAACAGCTACGGATCGTTATGGGAGGAAAAAAGATAAAATAAAAAATGTGCAAGTCTAGCTGTTACAGTCGGAGAGCAAAACACCCTGTCAGGAAAACATACATAAAGGATGTGAGAGGACTAACCTGCAATCAGCATATATAATACTTAAATGACTTCCCATAAAAAAATAATAAGGGTTGACGAAGTCAGTACAAGTAACACAATGTAACAAAAAGGATGTATCTGCAATTAAACACATTTGACCCAAAATGGGAACAAAAACAATTTAAAAGCAAGAAAAAGTACAGAAGCATTATGAGAAGTAATACAATATGATAAATAATATATCAAATAGAAAAAATGTGCAGTTAAAAAACAAGGTGAAAATGATGATGATTGTAGATAATAACAATATAGTAGAAATAATACTGCAATAAACAACCATATAGAACTAGAATAAGGAAATATTTTTTGGTGTTTTTTATATAACTATAGAGATTCTTATGTGAAAGAATTCATTAGATTATAGAAACCTACAATGGTATAGAATTGATCCATTAATGAAACTATAGGAACAAGAGCAACAGAAACAAAAACCCTTATGAGTGTAGTTATTTAGCCTCCCTATAAGGGGAACATCATAAAAAATATATTAATATGTTAAAAAATAACCATATATTTTATAAAGATATATATGAACTACATAAGGATATTGGGGGGGGGGGGGGGGGAAAGGAACAGAACACAAACAAAAGGGAGGAAAAGAGAAAAATTATGTATATGTCATAACTATTTCAGAAAATGACTTAGACTCCAATCTACGTTCATACCTAGAGGGAAGCGTGTTTGGAGCATAAAGATCCAATACGCCTCCCTCCGGTCCAGTAGATTAACATGGTCACCTCCTCTCTTATGTTGGTGCACTGTTTCAATTCCCATAAAGGAAAAATTCCTAACCCCACCTTGACCACATTCTGTGAAGTGTTTTGACACTGGGTGATTTAAATCTTTTTTTCTGATTAATCTAAGGTGCTCTTGGATTCTAATCTTAAGTGCCCTAGTTGTTCTCCATATATATCTCTTTTTGCATCCCCAAGTTATCAAATATACTACATATTGACTATTACAATTAATTAAACTTTTGATTGGATATTTTTTGTCACTGTTGTTATTAGTTATTTGATGTAAACTAGGTAGAAAAAAGGTAGAAGGTCTCATATATCTGTAAATGATGCAGGTTCCGTATCGAAAGGAGCCCTTGGTGATAAAGGACTCTTGTCTAATATCAAAAGAAGTGAAATCACAGGGAGAAATGTATGTGTCACGGGGGACTCCTGTGGCGGGTAGGATCTCGGTGGCCGGAACAGCAGGAAGCGTAGTAGGGGTCACAATCAGAGGGTCCGAGGCAGGCGGCAGACAGTGCAGTCAGGAAACAAGCAGGGGTCCGAGGCAGGCGGCAGGTAGCGAAGTCAGGTAACAAGCTGGGGTCCGAGGCAGGCAGCAGGTAGCGAAGTCAGGTAACAAGCAGAGGTCAGCAACGAGGAGACTGGAACAGGACAGGCGGGGCGGGACAGGGACTGAGAACAGGGAGCAGGGACTGAGACCGGGGAGCAGGAATAACCAGGGACAAGCCAGATTACTAGCAAGGACCTTTATTGTGAACAGACTATGGTACAGGTACATAAACAGATCAGGATCAAGGACAGGCAAGTGCATGGGAGTCTGACTTGAAGCAAAGGCAAAACCAACAGACAGGAAGCAAGCCATAAGGACAGAGACAGGAGCAACAAGAATACAGACAGACAGAGGAACCCAGAGCCAACAGAAGACAGCAGCACACCCAGTGGACAAGGAAGCTATGGCTAGGCAGGAGGTCTAGGCGATCCTGACATTACTCCCCCCTCTCAAGAGCGTTCTCCGGACGATCCTCCAGGCTCTTCCCGGAGGCCTTGATGAAAAGTGGACTCAAGGTGACCCACCTCTGGTGGTTTGTCAGCGGGCAGAGAATACTCCACAGGTACAGACTGAAAAAGTCCATCAGAAAGCCGACAGAGGAATTCAATTCTCTCTCGGACCAGTTGAATGTCAGGATGCATCAACCCAAATGCCAGAGAATCTGGGAGCAGTAAGCTTGACTTTGCAGAGTAGGTCACAGGCTCAGCAGAGGACGCATCAGATATTCGTAGATAAACGAAAGAACGTGCGCTTGTCTTCGCAGCAGGAGCAGAGGAGCCAGTAGACCATCCCGACAACCCTCCAGGTTTAGCAAGGTGTCCCGGATGGAAGGCCGACTCACGATGGCCTTCGGACAACACTCCATATTTTGCAGGAACATAGGGATCAGCAACAACTCCGGACAACCCTCCAGGCTCTTCAGGGAAATCTTGATGGAAGGCCAACTTAATGTGTACGTCAAATGCTGATGGGAAATCTGTGAGATGTGCATTTATCCTCATCGCAAGAGCATTGGCATCAGCATCAAGAATATTAGGCATAGCAAGGAACTTCACCAGGGATCCGTCTAACGTCATAGCAGGCGCATCGGGAACAGATGCATCAGGCTCTTCATTTCTGATCTGCAGCTGCCGGTACTCCTCCCGGGCATTGTCCAGCTCCAGCTGCAGCCGGACCTTATCACGGGCTGTGTGGTCCAATAATTTGCAGGCATCAGCCACTTTGACCTCATAGCGCTCTGTCAGGCCAGCCACTTGACAGACGGACACCTTCTATCTCTCCTTTTTGGCAAGCTGTGCCTTGAGCTCAGCGATCTGTGCCTGTAGCGCTGTGAGTTGCTGAGATGTGTGTTCAGCTGCTAGCTGTAGCTCTTCCATCTTTAGGCGTTGCTGCAATTTCCACTCCTCAGCGAGAGACCCCTGGTTAAGTGCATTCTGCAATTTTCCACTCAGGGCCTTCAGCTCCTCACTATGATCACTCTGAGCTTGCCTCCATGCATCCCTCATTACGTCTTGGAGCTCTGACACTTCCTTTGCCAAGGTCTCAGCTGCCTGCCTTTTCCAGGTCTCTTTCTCCTGGGTGTACTGACTGTTAGAGATAGAGCAGTGTCTCCGCTCCTCCAACTCTTGTCTCAGTCTCTGTACTGCCTCGTGTTCCCTCTCATACAGGGTTACCTGGGCTCTAAGCTCCTCCTCCAGCGAGGTTCTGGTTATGCTCAGTGTGGCCTTCAGCTCCTCATGCTGTTCTTTGGGGATACACTGGGTACTCAAATACTCTTGCAGCATCTTTATCTTGCAGGCAGTCTGGAAACTTTCTTCCAGCAGAACTCGCTGTCTCTCTTCAGCATTCACCCATCTCTCCTTGGTGTCCTGCAGATGTGCACGCAGTTCTCGCAGCTGACTCTGCAGCATATTCTCTGCCTGTGTGCGCCGCTCCAGGGAGACACGTTCCTCTTGCAGCACTCTCTCTGCCTTCTGCAGTGCTGTCTGCACATCCAACTTTTCCTGGGCCAACTGCTTCTTCTCCTCTCCTAATTCATGGAGTTTCTTATCTCCTTCACTGACCTGGACACAGAGATTCTTGTACTCTTGGGTTACAGTTTCAAACCTATTTTTTAATTCTTCGGAGGCGCTCTCATAGAACGTATCTCTGTTTTGAAGTAGCATCTCTCCTCCTGAACGACTTCTATCTCTTTTTTGAAGTAGCAAATCTCCTCATGGGAGACTTTAAGCTCTATATTAAGCCTGTCAATTTCCTTCATAGAGATTTCCAGGAATTCATTACTTTTAGAAGCGAGGCGCCGATTCTTAGCAGCATCAGTATATGCCCTCTCCAGCTCACTTGACATGACATCCAAGTCACTCTCCAACTGGCGCTTTTCTTTTTCCTGTAGAACACACTTAGCAATTGCCGAGGACAGCCAGCCCTGCAGTGCAGAATTAGCTTCTTGCTCCTTATCTAAACGTCCATAAAGACAATCAATCGCTTTCTGTGCAGCTTGAAGCGTCTGAGTAGGGGCATCTTTCTTCTCTTCCACTATTCTTGGGATACGTCTGTGAGTTGCCTTAAGCTGCAGCATATCTCTTTCATCAAATGCAGACTCTGAGGTTAAATTTTCATTCTTAATTCCTTCTGCAACTTCCACAGTAATGCCTCCCTTCTTTTTCTTCTTCCTTGCTTTGAGAAGTTCTGAAGAATCAGTGGTACCGTGTTCACATTTACTGCTCAAGACTGTTTGAATGGGAGCCATAATTTCAGACGTGGAGACACCACACTTCCCAAGAAACCAGTAAATAGGAAATGTGTTTTTAAAACAGAAGCATTAGAATGAACAACAGGAATATTAGACACAGAGAGACACAAGATAGGAGAGCTGACCTTTTGAGACTTTAGCATCAGTCACAGAGATATAAATGCAAGGAAAAAACATAGACAGAGAAACCTGTAGTTATATCTGAATCTTTAGGCATTAGGAGTAGGGATATCATACAGACAGAAAAAACCTGCAGTTGAATCTGAAACTATAGGCATTAGGCGTAGGGATATCACACAGACAGAGAAAACCTGCAGTTACATTTAAATCTTTATGCATCAGGCGTAGGGATATCATATAGACAAAGAAAACCTGCAGTTGAATCTGAAACTTTAGATATCAAGCATAGAAATATCATAGACAGCAGGAAACTAATACAGAGAAAACTTGTAGTTAGATCTGAAACTTTTGACATAGGAATATCAGACAGAGAACCCTGCAGTCAAATCTGAAACCTTTGATATCAGGCGTAGGGATATCATATGTTGCAGAGAAACAAACTTTAGGGGAACTTGCAGGTAAACCTGAAACCTTAGAACCAATCATATGAAAAACTATAGATGCAAGAAAATCAAAGCATGCAGCAACAAAATAATGGGAGCACGTTTGTCTTTTGAAATGAAGACCCTGTGAACAGCAGTGGTCCAACCAGGGAAAGCAGTAAATCAAGGTAACCGTCTTAAATAGAAATGTGAGTCTGAAAATCTGCAGTGGCCCACCCACAATGCAGAGACAATTCTTGTCCAGGTAATGAAAGTCTGAAAATGGCAAAAACAGGTACTGCAGGGAGGGTTTATTTTTATTTTTTTTTGTAAAAGGGAATTCTTCTCAGGGAGAAAGTGGCACAAAAAATCCTGCAGAAACCTTTGCAAAAATAAACATCTCAAAGAAAGCTGCAATAGTCTGTAGCAACAGTTATAGTCTCAGAAAAAATGTTTTTTCGTTATGAACGCAATAATTCTTGCAGAACACTTAGCAGCAACAAAAAAAACCTTTAAAAATCCCAACTTGGATTTCCAAAAAAGAAACGAAAGTACTTATCTTCAACCATGCGGATGTGGTCAGCTGCAGCAGGCCGGAAAGGGTGCAGGCAGAAGAAGAATCTGTTCCAGCGAGATCCAGAAGTGGCCTTTGCTTTCTGTCACGGGGGACTCCTGTGGCGGGTAGGATCTCGGTGGCCGGAACAGCAGGAAGCGTAGTAGGGGTCACAATCAGAGGGTCCGAGGCCGGCGGCAGACAGCGCAGTCAGGAAACAAGCAGAGGTCCGAGGCAGGCGGCAGGTAGTGAAGTCAGGTAACAAGCAGGGGTCCGAGGCAGGCGGCAGGTAGCGAAGTCAGGTAACAAGCAGAGGTCGGCAACGAGGAGACTGGAACAGGACAGGCGGGGCGGGACAGGGACTGAGAACAGGGAGCAGGGACTGAGACCGGGGAGCATGAATAACCAGGGACAAGCCAGATTACTAGCAAGGACCTTTACTGTGAACAGACTATGGTACAGGTACATAAACAGATCAGGATCAATGACAGGCAAGTGCATGGGAGTCTGACTTGAAGCAAAGGCAAAACCAACAGACAGGAAGCAAGCCATAAGGACAGAGACAGGAGCAACAAGAATACAGACAGAAAGAGGAACCCAGAGCCAACAGAAGACAGCAGCACACCCAGTGGACAAGGAAGCTATGGCTAGGCAGGAGGTCTAGGCGATCCTGACAGTATGAGCCAATAGTTTTAACCCACCTAAAAACAAACAGAGGACCATGTTCAATATGTTTACTTAGAATTGGATCCATCTCTAAGATCCCCCAATGTTTTTTTATAATTGATTTGACACTGTTACTGTGTCTATTAAATTGGGAGATGAACATGGGTGAGTTGTTTGGCAGCCTATTCTTGACTCTATTCCCCATCTTCCTTGAGTTATTGTGTGATGATGCTGTATTAACTTGAAGAAGTAAAGATCTATCCGTATGGAGTGCTATCTGGAAAGCCTCATTCACGCCCTCCACTCCTTCTCAGTCTGAGCAACTGTCCCCTCGGTATTCCCCTCATCACTGCCCTGGGGTGTCCGCCCTTAGGAATGTGTTCCTGGAGTTCTTTTTCCGGAACACATCTGTTTGTATAGTGCCATTTACATCGATGAATAATTGGAGGTCCAGAAAATTAATATGATGTGCATGTGAATTAATCGTGAATTGTAAGTATTGTGATTTAAATAGTGAACAAAAGAATTAAGTGTGGTGAGGTCACCCTTCCAAATGATAAGGAGATCGTCAATAAATCTTTTGAAAAAAATAATATTCTTACGAATGGTGTTATTACTAGAGAAAATGTGTTGTGATTCCCACCACCCCATAAAAAGATTAGCGTAAGAGGGTGCAAAACTCATGCCCATAGCTGTGCCGATCAATTGTAAATAAAACTTGTGCTGAAAAGTGAAGAAATTATGTGTGAGAAGAAAAGAAATAGCTTCTAAAATGAAGGTGGATTGAAATATTGAAGTTTCTGGATTCTCCACCATGTTTTGGGACTGAATGCTTATTTTTAGCGGGGTATTTGAGCATTCCAACAAACTTTCTTGCTATCTGATGAAGCAGTAGCAAACATGGTGAGGTTTCCCCTCTGCTGGGGCTATTGGCGGTTGATCTGTGTACGAGTGTGAGTAGGCACCACTGTTTGAATATCTCCTCCCAGCACCCCTGACCGTGCACAAGGTACAGGGGAGTAGGAGAGGTGCAGTGTCTCCCCTCAACAAAATCAGGGGCGACGGATACAGCAGGCATACAACGGAAGGGGAGTGTGGACTCTGCATTGCTTGGAATGTGAGCAGGATTTTGCTGAAGCGGGGAGTCTACCACCATACGCTGGGAAGATATCCAAAAAAGCTGTTTTTGATCATACTGGGTGTAAGTGCAATATTGTTCTAAGTCTTTTATAATAAATATTCTGGAGCCAAAGGTTTCACGCTGAGTAAAGTATGGCCAGACAGCTTAACTAGTTCCTTTTACAAGCACTACAAGTTCTTTGTCTATTCTTACTTTATTGGAAAGCAGCAGATATACAAAGTTACTTGTAGATAGTGGTGTAATGAGAGAGGGCTTCTCTACAGTGAGGGTGCTTATAGTGGGAAAAAAGTAAAAAACGATACTCTTACCAAGAGGTGGAAGGCATGAGTAGTGCTTACTTAGCCTGCTGAGGTAGAAAGAAAATGGAGGGTGTCTCACAGTTGGTGGAGTGGCAGCGCCTCTGGATGTAGTGATGTCACGTGCTTGTCACTTTTGCACACTACACATTTGATGGCCTCTTTACAGTCTTTGGCTAGATGGGTTGTGGAATCGAAGCACCTGAAGCAAACTCCGAACTCTCCGAGTAACTTCTTGCGTTCCTCTAGGGACTTCATCCTAAACCCGAAGCACCTGTTAAGTTGGTGTGGCTTCTTGTGTATGGGACATTCCCTGTTTTGGTCCCTTGGTTTCTTGTTTTCAGTGACCGACTGGTCGGGACTTGTTTGGGTCGTGGGGGATACGTCCATCCTGTGGACCGAGATAGGTGTTCTAGCATTACCGTATCTCGCTGCTAGCCTTTCATTCCTCAGGTTGCTTGCACTGTGTGTGGTCTGCGCACCTAAGATGAAACTGGGATCATTCCTTATCCTTGCTGCTTTGCGAATGAAGCTCAAGAAGAATGAGAAGGAAGGGAAGGCGACTTGCTTCTCCCTTTTGTATTTGGAGCCTTGTGACGTCCATCTTTCTTGGAGGTTGTAGGGTAGCTTCTCCAAGATGGGTCTTATTCCGTGAGCTGAGTATAGGACGTTAAGACCTGTCAAGGATTGGTCTGTTCTTGCAAACCCCAGCTCCTGCAGCAGATCCCCGAGCTCTCGTAACTTCGAGTAGACCTTGGCTGTGATTCTAGGAAAGTCGTCAACTCTTTTGAAGAGTACGTCTTCGACCGCTTCGGGGCTACCGTAGCACTTCTCTAGCCTTTCCCATACCAAGTCAAGTCAAGTCAAGACCTACTTGGGGGTGGTTCGCGTTTGCGGCCCTGAGTCCCTTTGCATGTTCTATGGATTCTTTCCCCAGCCATTTGGTGAGTAGGCTGAGTTCTTCCCTTGCGGAGAATCCCAGACTCTTGATTGCGTCTTTGAATGTGAACTTCCATATCCGTTAGTTCTCAGGACGGTCGTCAAAGTTGGTAAGTCCTGTTTGCACCATGTCACGCCGGATCATGTACTTGCCCATGTATGTTAGGCCTGAGGCATCGGTGTGTTGGTTGCGCTCTGGGATATTGCCGGGAGGGGCCTTGCAGTCGCCTCTTCCTTTGCGTGGAAGCATGATGACTGCTGGTCGGTGTGATGGGCTGTGTTTTCCCTTGTGGGTGTACCTGGATTGCGAGTCTGTTGTGATGCATCCGTGTGGGAGCTGGCTGTTGCGGCTGTGGCTGTCCCAGGTAGCGTGTACCCTTGAAGGAACAGCGTCTTCTCCACGTGTACCTAGCAAGTCTTCGGTGTCTGTGGTGTCACCCTCGTCGTGTTGAGATGGTGCTCTGGTGTTTACACTGAAGAGGCTCCTCACATAGTCTTCAGTGCGTTGGATTGGATACTCTGAGGCTATCCGTCTGTAGGGTTGCTCCCCGCCATCCTGTCTCGCAGCTGCCTCTAAGGCTATGGCGGCTGCGGCGTCCTCTTCTTTGCCTACAGCTTCTAAATCCGCCTCCAATTCTGCCTTTCTACGCATAGCGGCAGAGGTGATATTGGTGGTGGCGGCAGTGGCATTCTGCTCCTCCTCTTCTATGCACACTCTCTGTGCCCTTACGGCTGCCTCTCTCCAACCATATTCGTCCCTGGCATGAGCGGCCTCTGCGGTGGCTCGAGCCTTGGTAGTGCTTGCGCTGGACGTGTTAGATTGTGCTGATCTTGCTGACCTTTATGTATGCCTGGATGTGCCGGAGCGCTGTGATGCGGTTTCCAGGTGGAGCTCCTTTCTCTCACTTTGCGCATCCGTGATGGTGGTCTGTGCGATGCCGTCATGGTCCAGATCAATCGTTTTTTGCAGGTCACGTTCTAGCAGACTATCTTCCGTGTTAGTTTGGTAGCACGAGTGATCTATCTTTAATTGAGTAATTGCCTGCTGGAGCTGTACATAGTTGACAGCGCTGGCGACAATGTGTATCCCAAGTGTGGTTGTTTCCCAGGCCTTCTCTAATTTAGCGCTGTGCGCATCAATGTAAATTTTGTACTTTTCACGCGCTTTTTGTGTCAGTGTGACTATCCATTTAGGGCTTGCACCTGCCTGCACCTGTTGCAGTTGTGCAGCAGTCTCTGTGTCTGAGTGGTCACTCTCCTGCGTGGTGTCTGGTGAGGATCTGAGTTCTGCCATGCTGCAGGTGTGTGTAGGCCTTTAGTCAATGCTTGTGGTGTGCGGTTTGTTACCTGTGTCAGCGTAGGGCGACTGTCTCAGATGATGCCGAGCGGTGTCCTGCAGCATTCAGCATAGGGATAGCTGTATTCACAGGTGTCCGGTGGCTCTGACCCGTGTCCTGGTGGTTGTCCGGTGGCGTGGCCCTTCGTGGCACTAGCCGTGGGAACGTGTGCAGTGGTAGGTGGGATGGTAGCTCCTCACTGTGTAGCTGTGCAGAGGGTGGACTCAAACAGAAAAGGCAATCAATGTTCTGTGTATAGTGCACTGTCTGACTGCAGTGCCGCTACCTTTTGTGTAAAGCTGCAGGCTCTGTGTGACAGTGTTAAGCTGCTTGCTGTACTGCTGTAGAAGCTGTGCTCTGTATTGGCTGTGTAAACTGCTTGTTTGTACTGCTGTAGAAGCTGTGTTCTGTATTGGCAGTGTAAAGCTGCTTGCTTTTCTTAGCATAAAGCTGTTGCTGTTTAAAGCTGCTGCAAGTTTCTGTCTAAAGGCTGTGTAAGCAGTGGCTTCTATGCTGTCCTCAAGGTACATAGGATCCAATTTTTACTATTCTGGATCCAAAGGGTTCATGCTGAGTAAAGTATGGCCAGACAGCTTAACTAGTTCCTTTTACAAGCACCACAAGTTCTTTGTCTATTCTTACTTTATTGGAAAGCAGCAGATATACAAAGTTACTTGTAGATGGTGGTGTAATGAGAGAGGGCTTTTCTACAGTGAGGGTGCTTATAGTGGGGAAAAAAGTAAAAAACGATACTCTTACCAAGAGGTGGAAGGCATGAGTAGTGCTTACTTAGCCTGCTGAGGTAGAAAGAAAATGGAGGGTGTCTCACAGGAAGAGAGACTGGGCTGAGTAAACTCTGAATACAGGCAGGGGGCAATGGAACAGTCCCTATGCCAGGGGAATTACAGGGGTTGTCATAGCAACCAACTCCAGCAAGCTAGGAGATACTGTAGAGAAAATATCTAAAAGTATCCATTTCCACCTGCACTGGGAATAATAACTGCAGGGAAAGTACTTCTAAATAAAGGGCTAGCAAGCAGAGCTGCAAAGAAGAGGGGAAGGAACAGGGGGCAACAGAAATAGACATTCCTGTTCCAGGACAATAAATGTATTGTGCCATGATCTTTTTCTCTTTTGTTTCCATTTCATACTCTGTATATACTGGAGATCTGGCCTGTCTTGATTAACCTCTGACATTCCGGATAGGAAGGGTCAATGCGCCGGAGGACATTCTTTCTTCTCTGCTTACATTTGTAGGGACGTGGAACTCTTTCCTGAACTCTGGCAGCTGGACTTAAGTATATCTATATTGGACTCTTTACCTTCCTCCATTGACACTTTTAAGTTGTATTAACACTGTATTTTGTAATAACTACAGTATGTCATACTCAAATTGCAAGTGCATGAATGCAAGAACTTTCAAAAGGGAGTTTATTTTTATTAACAAATTGTTACCTTTGATTTTTTGCCTGGACTATCTATTACAAATATACTTTCTACAGACATGTGGACTGAACATAGGTTTTCTCAGCCCTGCATCTCCAGAGACCCTGGCTATGCTTTAAAACACATTTTTATATATTTTAATACAGTTTCACCTATAGGAATAAAGCAAACAGTTTAAATAGGCTGCAAGGAGCTGCCAGGCATGTAATAACAGCGTAGCCCAGGGGTCTGATGGCCAGATGAGCTCCAGGGAAAGAGAGCAGGGGCCAGGGACCGGGCATAACCTTTATTTTAGTGGTCTCTTAGCCCCTTTGCCATCACAGATACAATTAAAAAAAGGAAACAAATACCATTGAAAAAAAATTGTTTAAAGCCTAAATTGGAAAAGAGAGAGATATCCATAGAATGGAAAAACCGGTGCACAGCCAAATAACGCAGAGCTGGATGATGTGACCATAAAAAGTGTTTATTTGTATAAAGACATGACAGTATAGTCCTTTGTCAAAGCGCTTCGGCGTGAAATGCGTTAGGGGATCCGCCAGGACTCTACTGTCATGTCTTTTTACAAATAAACACTTTTTATGGTCACATCATCCAGCTCTGCGTTATTTGGCTGTGCACCGTTTTTTCCATTCTATGGATATCTCTCTGCTGATTACTACACCAGTGAGCACGCCAACTTGCTGCTATTGCTGCATCTACGGACAAACCTTCAGTTCAAGCCGGAACTACATCATTGTTAAGCTACATGAGCAGGAGCCAAGTCCATTCTGAATCTCACTGCACCGGAGGAACGGTCGCCTTCTCAGGGGATTTCCTAATCGTGAGTACCCAGACAACTTCATCTAGTGCTTACCTTGTAGCCAGTTGTCGGCGATTCCGGTAGCTGAATTCATGTTGGTGTTCCATGCACGGACGGTCCGTTACACCTCTCTCTCCCCTTGCCCTCTCCCCCTCTCCCTTCCTTCGTTCTGGATGTGGTTCTATGGGGTGGCTTGATTGGCACACACACGGATACAACAGGGACTGTATATATACATTTGGGGTTGATTCAGCCTTTCAGCATTTGCTCTTATTCTGAGCACCGGATTAGGTGACTGATTTACAAGTCACCACACAATTAAATTGGAAAATAACCTTTAACTGCAGCATCACATATGCAGGCCAATGCTAACAACGAGCATCTATGCTCACTCATAGAGAAAGTGATGGGTATTTTCCGTCCCCAATCTCCAAACCTCTCCCCACCCCCCGGCACAGCTGTATCAGCAGCAATATTTGAGACAAAGACAGCGGAAAGTGGTACTACGACCACCACTGCCACCCCCCAGCCCTCTCCACCTATATGCAGTATATATTGTGATACCATCACTGTCCTCTAGGTGCTGGAATAGGGCAGCTATGGGACTTTCCAATGCACAGAGAGTTAATCTCCATAAAGAAGCCAGCAGCAGCTGCTGAATAATTAATCAGGCTGAACTCCTGAGTGAACAGAAGTGTTTATAAAGACAGACTAAGAGCTGTGATGCTGAGAGAGATTGCTGACCCAGAGAAGAGGACAGAGAAGAGTTCTCCACAGCTGTGGAAGGAAGCTGGCACAGCCCCTAGGCCCGCTGGACGGTGGTCGCAGAGCCTCCTGGGACTGCCTGGGTTGTTAATCCCAGGAAGAAGGACGGAAGAGAGACCGTGCTGAAGGGGGGATGTCCTGTCTTGACATTGGACTTACAGAGGAGAGATTCTCTGAGCTCTCGTGGGGCTGAGCTCCCCTAGGAATGAAGGACATGAGAATGTGCTGAAGTGGGGACATCTGCTCCAAACCCTGGAGTAACAGATAAGCGAAACACTTTATTGCTGTGTTCAGAGACTGTATGTGTTCAGTTATATTAGTAACTGTTTGGGATGATAACCAGCATAGCTGTCCATCCAGGTAGTAAGGGTTGAAGCTGAATGTGTAGTTAGTCCCCTAAGAGGAGTAGGAGTTTATTTGATGATTTTATTTTTACTTAAAAGGACAGTGGACCTGTTAGTGTATTATTTATCCTTGTAAATAAACCCCACATAGAGAAATACTACGTTTCCTGCCTTAATCCGGGACAAAAGATCCTATGCTGTGACAGAGACATCACAATATATATTAAAAAACAAAAAGCATAATAACATACCCCAACTAGTTTGGGGTAACCTTAAAAGTGCACACTCACAAACAAAGGTTGTAAAATCACAGTATGGAAAAATCTAATCATAGGTGGAGTTAACTGCTCAGCTGTAGTCCCAGAATCATGCAAGAGATAGGATGGAACACTTTACTGTCAAAGCCCTAGATCTGGATGACCTCCATCAAGCACAGTCCAGATGGAAATTGGATGAACCAGGTACACAAGGGAGCTACGGTGATGCTGTAGAGGAATCCTCTCCAGGCGTCTTATGCTCAGTAGCAAGCCGGCAGACAGCAGAAACCCCAATTGAAGTCCATGTTTAGGGGGCGTGGGCGCAGCGTGTCAGAGTGATGTGACCACATATCAGGGGACATCTCTGCAATATTCATATAGTGAAGAGTAAAGAATCCGATTGTGGTAGAAATTACCCAATGTGACTTACAGTACATCATAATGCTCATGGTAAGGTACATGTACGTTAGAAGATCCCACGTAGCACCATTGGAGTTTCTGTATAACCCATTGATCAAGTATGGAGCATAAAATTAAATGTCTATGTGGATCTCACGAGGAGATGATGGGATACTCTGTGACCCGTTGTCCAGGTATGGTTTAATTCATAGGAATCATGCCAGGCTAAGTACTTTATTTAGACTGCTTGGGGTTTTGGTTTTTAAATTAAATATTCAGCGAGTTTCTCTCTGATGCAGAATGAGGTGACGGTCTCCCCCTCGGCTTGTTTTTGCTACCTAGTCAATGGTAAATTGAAAAGCTGAACCCTTGTGCCTGAAGTACACAAAGTATATTCCCACTGGTTGCTGCCTAAGATCTTCCCTTTGGGTTAATGACTGTAAAGCCAGTTTGATTGAGGACCTATGCTGAGCTACAGTATTCACTCCTTAATATTCCTCTTCATTTGCCCAATGTACAGTACACCAGATCACAGGGACATTTTATCTCGTAGATGACATATTTGCACAGGTCAACCTATACCTGATGTCCATTTTGTTACCAGCTTGAGGGTGGTTAAATGTTGAGCCTGTGATAAGATGTTGCAATTCACACAACTTCCCCATTTGAATGACCCCTTTTGTGTACTTAACCAAATCGTGGTAGTAGAGGCATTACCAGACCCAAGGTCAGTTTTTTGTTTCAAATATTTTTTATTGAATTTTTCAGCATATGAAAATCGACAACATACAGCTGCAATCAAGCGCAGTAATTCAACTAACAGTGTCCATTTATTTAAGAAACAAAAAAAGAAACAAAAAAAGAATAAAGGAAGCAGGGTATCATTAATTTAGACAATTCCAATGGTTCAAATAACCGGTCAACACATAGCCACGCGCCCAATAGTTATCTGAGTTGATTTATGTATATTATTACACATCTTCTGAATAACAATTGTAATCAGGGAGACAGACAAGAAAGAAATAGTGCAAAAATCAACGGGCAGGGGGGAGGGTAAGGGGGTTGGGAAGGGGAATGAGGCTTGGAACCCCTATCTACCCCATTCGCTACCCAGCTCAGGCATACATTTCATGGGGTACTCTTATCCCATTCTGGTAAATTTTATCTTATTTGAACCACGCTAGGAGAGAAGAAGAGCTCAATTTCCAGCCCTTCTGGATCTGAGCCGTCCTTCAGAGTTTCATCAAATTAAATCTAATCTCATTCGTCTCATCTTATTTTTCAAGCCATGGTTCCCAAGTTCTGTAAAAATTATAAGTAGTCTGTTTCAGAAATTTCTCCATAATCATCACCTCATTTTTACGCTTCTCTACTATACGTCTGGAGGGGGAGCAAGTTTCTTCCATGAGGCCGCTATCGAACATCAGGCTGCTGTTAATATGAACGATATCAACCGTCTCAGGGTGTGACTTATATCCTCCACTGGTTTTTCTAGTAGATAGATTAAGGGGTCCACTGGGATGGACAATTCCGTTGTGTCCCTAATGATCTCTTGGACCATAAGCCAAAATGTTTGTATGTCGGGGCAGGTCCACCATATGTGAGCCATATCCCCTTTCTGTCCACAACCCCTCCAGCACAGATTTGGGACCTCCGTATAGATCTGCTTTAACCTGTCTGGTGTCAGATAGCAGTGGAATAGGATTTTATATATTTTTTCTTTTGTCGTGGTGCAAATTGAGGTCTTGGCTGCGTACTCCCAGATATCCTCCCAGTAATCTCTATCAATAATAATATTTAAGCCCTCAGCCCATTAGATCATAGTTATGATCTGGGGTATTTATCGATGCTTCTATTCCTAGATATAGTCTCATAATTAGACCTTTCTGGTAGATTCCCCTCTGGCAATATGACTAGAACTTTGAAATTTCAGGAAAAGCGAGGTTCCAGGATATTTTATATAGAAAATGTCTTAATTGAAGATATTTAAAAAATGGAGGTCTGGAGCCTCGTATTTGTTACGGAGTTCTTGGAAGCTAATAAGCTTCCCTTTATCCAAAAGATCTCACGGCCTGGGGAAAATCTGGGTTATTGAAAAGAGGGGTGAGTTGGGACAGGGGAGATGTAAGTTTGTATGTTTGTTTAGTTCTGTTCTATGTGCATTTCATCGGACCCAATTTGAACATTTTAGTATCTGTATCCTGTCTCCCGGGGGACCATAGAGACTTTGCTAGTGAGGTATCCCTCGAATAGTGAGATTCGATACCCAGCCAGCAAAACAACTTTGGGTCAGCATTACAGATCACAACCTACCATAATTGGTTTGCCTGATAGTATTTTAATATATCTGGGACCCCATACCCCCTCTTGCTCTTTAGGTCAGCATAACTGACCTCTCCGTCCAAGGCCTTTTGCCCTGCCAAATTAATTGGAAAATTTTACTTAGCAAATTTTTTTACTCCAAAATTGGTATAAAAACTGGGAGGGTCTGAAAATAATATAACAGATCTTTCTTGATCTTATCAAATAGAGGAGGGTAATTGCATTGAAAAAGAGAGCCATAGTATCTGGCAATTTTGACTCCCAAGTACTTAATATGGGAGGAGCTCCCCCTGTATTTGAAGTTCACTTGTAACAGTTTAATTTCCTGGGGTGGGAGGGTCAAATGTAGGACTTCCGATTTGTCGTTATTAATTTTATAGCCCGATATTTTGCCAAGATCTGTTAGGAGGGATTAGAGATTAGGCAGAGTTATTTAGGGATTGGACAATGTTAGGAGGAATCATGCGTCCTTTTGTAACTAACTTACCATCCCACATTAAGGATACAAAAAACACCTTACTGAGACTAGATGGAATAAACTGTGATAGTCAAACCCTGTTTGCCACACTTGATGTGGAATCTCTTTATTCTAGCATCATCCATTCTAATGGTGTCAAAGCATGCAGTTATTTTCTCTCCACAAGGGGTTCTTGTTACACTGAACACAACAAATTCATGATAGACCTTCTACAATTTGTCTTATGTCACAACTTCTTTTTATTTGATGGAACACTCTACCACCAGACCCAGGGAACAGCGATGGGCACCTCCTGTGCACCAATATATGCCAATCTGTACCTGGGCTGGTGGGAAGACAAACATGTGTTTAGTGACAGATTTGCACAATATACGCAATACATTGATTTGTGGATTCGTTTCATAGACGACATACTATTGATTTGGCATGGTCCAGTTACCGCATTGGTTGAATTTGTGTCGCTATTGAATGTTAATGATTTGAACCTAAAATTGACTTTTGAATACAATGCAACAGAGATAACATTTCTGGACTTGAAAATAAGTAAGGACCCAGATGGTAATGTGCAAACCACAATCTTTAGAAAAAAGACGGCTACAAATAGTCTTCTGGTGGCTACTAGCCACCATCCTCCATCTCTAGTCAAAAGTATCCCCATTGGGCAATATTTGCGACTACGCCGCAATTGCTCTACCTTGAGAGAATTTCATACACAGGCTCAGGACCTGAAAGAGCGGTTCTTAGATAGGGGATACCCAATGGCTACATTGAAAAACGCATATCATCGCGCTAGAGATAGTGATAGAGCACAGTTACTAGGTCCAAACATTAAACCACCTAATACGCAGGTTCGTTGCATTGGAACCTATAATTACAGGTGGCATGAGATCAAAAAGATCTTCATGAAATACTTGCACATCTTAAGATCTGATGATGACCTTGCTAAAATTCTAAAAGGTACACCAAGCATCACTAGCAGGAGATCTGCTAATCTGCAGGATGGCCTTGTGCATAGTCATTTTAAACGCCCTATACCATCGACTTGGTTAACACTTCCACCAAAGGGCATGCACAAGTGTAAGAACTGCAAGGCATGTCAATACATCAATCCTGCTAAGTGTTTCATGTCTCATGATAAATCTGCTACATTTGATATCAGACACCATATAAGTTGTAAAACCATTAATGTAATATATTTGATCAGTTGTGATTGTGGCCTTAGATATGTTGGCAAAACCATCAGGGAGTTTAAAAAACGAGTACTCGAACATATAAACTCTGTCCACAATAAATTAGACACACCAGTTGCACGCCATGTAAATAATATTCATCAGGGAGATATTAAGTGCCTATCATTCACAGGCATTGACCACCTTAAAAACAACATACGTGGTGGCGATATAAATAACAGACTATTAAAACGTGAGGCTGAATGGATATATAAATTAAAAACATTGAATCCTCAAGGGTTAAACGAGAGTTTTACATATACTCCATTTATTTGATCATCAGTGGAGTTGACACTATGTTTATCTATCCATAAAATGTCTCATACAAAAATCTACTATATACCTGTTATTTACTGTATACATATATACCCCTTATTTACTGGCAAGCAAGCAAGTACACTCTTTTATTAGGGACTCAGTATAGTTCAATATGCATTCCATCTAGTACGTGTTTGAATGCCTCCAACCTGCTATGATTGTGTTTTGCCACATACTACAGAACGGCTATTTAGTATCTGCCAATTCGGTATAGGTTTATAAGCCTCTTAAACGCCTACATGCATGAGCCTCTGCCCCATATGCTGGTGACTCTTTTAACCCTCATTAGACTTTATCTTATTGTTTCAAATTAGTGTGTACCTCTTTAATAACCGCTGTTCTAACATACAGTCCCCTACTGATCGGTATAAGCGTTGCGCAAGCCTTCTATTGGCCCGTCGGTTGCTATGGCAACCTGTGACGCTATATAACACGCTTCCGTAATCAGCTGGTTATCACTCGCCCCTGAAGAATCTCCGTTAAGGAGGGAAACACGTAGGGCGTTCTGGCGTGGTGACGTCAGCGAGAGGGAACTGAGAGAGACTGGTAGTATCGTTACTTTATGTCTGTGCTCTCTGCTGTTGCTCATTTTAAATGCGATCGCATCCAGGTTATAACAGGTTCTATTTGCTCAGTGGTTTTAGCTCTAGCCTGTCTCTGTACTGTGATTCATTGTGTCATCTTGCCGTGTAGACATCTAATTGCTAAGTGTTGCGATTCACTTGAGATTTAACACCATCACTGCTAGCCTGTCAGCATCTGCTGCACACAGACACTCATTCATGTGTGAATTGTCCTATGAATTGTTATAAGGTTCTGTGTACAGGGATTTTGCTGGGGACAAGTACTCACAGTATTGATTATATTTGGACGGCATGTTCAATAACCACAGTAATAATAAATTTACTGCTTTAATAATTAGCAGAGTGTTTAGCATCAGTTTATCCTGGTTTTTTATTACTAGTAGCTTTCCTGGTATACCATCTGTGTACAGTGTTTGTTAAATGTCATTGGGCGCAGAATCAATCCACGTACCACCAACCTGTTATTGAGTTGCACATACAGTGTTAATATCTATTAGCTTAAATATTATATTTATTAGCTGTACACTGATTTGGGCTATTTATCAATACAGGTTGGTTTGATCGGTACGCTACGCCACATGACGCACAATACACCTACAGAGGGCAAGCACTTTTGAGCTTTCACAGCTAAGTAACCCACTCTCCAATCAAGGCCAATTTGGTATCCATTGCTTTTTGCTAAATATTATTAGGCACTAGCATATCTAACTATATACCCTGGCCATCTATCACCTCCTCATTCCCTCTCGCCAAAGTACATTATATGTAGTTAAATATATACACTTTATGTTAAGAACTTATTTTATTCTATTCATTAATTAAATGTTAAGTTTTAATGCCTAGGAGTGCACTTTCAAATGAGCTTCTAGTTGCTAAGCGGTGGTAATAAATATGCCTTCACTTTCCAGCTGTTGTTAATTCTAGTCTAATTTAGCTCATTAGTTGCACCCACCGTCAATCTGGACGGGTCAGGCACCATCATACTACCATCACATTATTTGATTTAGTGAGCATTATATTCCCTTTTTTTTTGTTTTCATTCAGTGTTTACTACAGGGGAACGTAAGAATCCTCTTCTTTATATTGCTCCTACCTCTATTAAGAGATTACTAGTCAAAATTATCTGAATATGACAGGTTTTCTGTCCACCAGCTGGGACACCAGCTCATGGCATGATGAGGCTAAAAAAGTCTTTTCTGTGGAAAATTCGTACACTCCCTATAACAACACAGATAACATCACTGATTTTTTCAGAATCCTTAACCGCTTATTTAAATCTCAGGCTCAGACTTGGTGGGAGGTCTCTAATTTGCAGAACTATGATACACAAGATATGATCCTGCGGGGCTTACGGATAGGCCTCTCTCCAGCGTATCACATAACCACTGTTGAGTTTACCCAGCAATGGGAAAAAATATTGACAACATGTTCTCAGTCTTTGATCAAATTATTGGTTGAAACTCAACAGACTAGGTTACTAAATATACAAAAAGAATTGGATATACAATTACGCAAACTAGATGACTTTAGATCCCACAAAGATTTTGATGATATGGAATCTAAACTCCAAAGAGAGGTTGATAAGTTTAGAAATGAAATCAAAGAAAGGAAACATAGAAAATTTCAGAGGGATGCCTTAGATTACAGTTTACATCAGGTGTACAGTTACAAAAAATCCCAGAAGAGAAGACAGACCACGATTAATTACTCCTCCTCAGAGGCTGAGAATTCTGAGTCTGAAACAGCTAGCGGTTCTGAAATTAGAACATCCGCCCCATCTCCCTCTACAAGTGGGATCTTTCCAACTGATACCAATGCTATTGCTTTTTTGGAATACCCCCTCGTAAGAGACCAACAAGACGAGGGGGCAATAACAAAAAAACAAAAGGACAAGGAAAAAGCAGGCAGAGGCAAACGCAGAAAATAAATTCTACAGCAGTAGAAGATGGGAAATTGAAGATTTTTAATCTCTCAAAAATCATCTTGACTAGTGACCATATCTCACTATTAGAGAAGGGATTATCCTTTTCCCCCACCAAAGACTTCAATCTCTTTGAGTGGGTGAAGGACTTAAATTTGTTTTCCCGTAAACTACTGTTGCATAAGTTTCACGCTAAAAAATCTAGACGTGAAATAGATAATACTGGTCTCGCAGCATCTGATCAGACAAATGTCCAGAATCTTATGTCACTACTGGATGATAACGAAAGTCCACCTGACAAAAGAGAAGGTCCTTTCTCCAGTTGTAAACCGAAAAGTAAATTTACCCCCTTTATGTCATTATGTCCCCAGGTTGAGGGTTTTACCAACCTAGTCACCCGGGACTTAGAGAAAATAAAAACTAAAAAACACATGCGATATAACATCACAAAAAAAGAAAATGAGGCACTCAGGGAATTAATGACCCATCAGGAAATCACAATCAAGCCCTCAGACAAGGGTGGTAATGTTGTTGTCATGGACACTGAATTTTATGTTAAGGAATGCCAACGCATCCTAAAAGACAAAACAACATATAAGATATAGGACCACAATCCAACCATAAAGTTCATAAAAGATCTTCAATCTATATTGAGCAATGCCCTTACCAACAACATTATTGACAAAAATGAGCATGATTATTTGTTACCCAAGACACCTACAGTGGCAACATTTTATATATTGCCTAAGATCCATAAAGATCAAAAAAGACCACCAGGTAGGTCTATTGTCTCTGGCAACAACAACCTTACTGAACACTGTAGTGTCTACTTGGATCAAATCATGCGTCCTTTTGTAACTAACTTACCATCCCACATTAAGGATACAAAAGACACCTTACTGAGACTAGATGGAATAAACTGTGATAGTCAAACCCTGTTTGCCACACTTGATGTGGAATCTCTTTATTCTAGCATCATCCATTCTAATGGTGTCAAAGCATGCAGTTATTTTCTCTCCACAAGGGGTTCTGGTTACACTGAACACAACAAATTCATGATAGACCTTCTACAATTTGTCTTATGTCACAACTTCTTTTTATTTGATGGAACACTCTACCACCAGACCCAGGGAACAGCGATGGGCACCTCCTGTGCACCAATATATGCCAATCTGTACCTGGGCTGGTGGGAAGACAAACATGTGTTTAGTGACAGATTTGCACAATATACGCAATACATTGATTTGTGGATTTGTTTCATAGACGACATACTATTGATTTGGCATGGTCCAGTTACCGCATTGGTTGAATTTGTGTCGCTATTGAATGTTAATGATTTGAACCTAAAATTGACTTTTGAATACAATGCAACAGAGATAACATTTCTGGACTTGAAAATAAGTAAGGACCCAGATGGTAATGTGCAAACCACAATCTTTAGAAAAAAGACGGCTACAAATAGTCTTCTGGTGGCTACTAGCCACCATCCTCCATCTCTTGTCAAAAGTATCCCCATTGGGCAATATTTGCGACTACGCCGCAATTGTTCTACCTTGAGAGAATTTCATACACAGGCTCAGGACCTGAAAGAGCGGTTCTTAGATAGGGGATACCCAATGGCTACATTGAAAAACGCATATCATCGCGCTAGAGATAGTGATAGAGCACAGTTACTAGGTCCAAACATTAAACCACATAATACGCAGGTTCGTTGCATTGGAACCTATAATTACAGGTGGCATGAGATCAAAAAGATCTTCATGAAATACTGGCACATCTTAAGATCTGATGATGACCTTGCTAAAATTCTAAAAGGTACACCAAGCATCACTAGCAGGAGATCTGCTAATCTGCAGGATGGCCTTGTGCATAGTCATTTTAAACGCCCTATACCATCGACTTGGTTAACACTTCCACCAAAGGGCATGCACAAGTGTAAGAACTGCAAGGCATGTCAATACATCAATCCTGCTAAGTGTTTCATGTCTCATGATAAATCTGCTACATTTGATATCAGACACCATATAAGTTGTAAAACCATTAATGTAATATATTTGATCAGTTGTGATTGTGGCCTTAGATATGTTGACAAAACCATCAGGGAGTTTAAAAAACGAGTACTCGAACATATAAACTCTGTCCACAATAAATTAGACACACCAGTTGCACGCCATGTAAATAATATTCATCAGGGAGATATTAAGTGCCTATCATTCACAGGCATTGACCACCTTAAAAACAACATACGTGGTGGCGATATAAATAACAGACTATTAAAACGTGAGGCTGAATGGATATATAAATTAAAAACATTGAATCCTCAAGGGTTAAACGAGGGTTTACATATACTCCATTTATTTGATCATCAGTGGAGTTGACACTATGTTTATCTATCCATAAAATGTCTCATACAAAAATCTACTATATACCTGTTATTTACTGTATATATACCCCTTATTTACTGGCAAGCAAGCAAGTACACTCTTTTATTAGGGACTCAGTATAGTTCAATATGCATTCCATCTAGTACGTGTTTGAATGCCTCCAACCTGCTATGATTGTGTTTTGCCACATACTACAGAACGGCTATTTAGTATCTGCCAATTCGGTATAGGTTTATAAGCCTCTTAAACGCCTACATGCATGAGCCTCTGCCCCATATGCTGGTGACTCTTTTAACCCTCATTAGACTTTATCTTATTGTTTCAAATCAGTGTGTACCTCTTTAATAACCGCTGTTCTAACATACAGTCCCCTACTGATCGGTATAAGCGTTGCGCAAGCCTTCTATTGGCCCGTCGGTTGCTATGGCAACCTGTGACGCTATATAACACGCTTCCGTAATCAGCTGGTTATCACTCGCCCCTGAAGAATCTCCGTTAAGGAGGGAAACGCGTAGGGCGTTCTGGCGTGGTGACGTCAGCGAGAGGGAACTGAGAGAGACTGGTAGTATCGTTACTTTATGTCTGTGCTCTCTGCTGTTGCTCATTTTAAATGCGATCGCATCCAGGTTATAACAGGTTCTATTTGCTCAGTGGTTTTAGCTCTAGCCTGTCTCTGTACTGTGATTCATTGTGTCATCTTGCCGTGTAGACATCTAATTGCTAAGTGTTGCGATTCACTTGAGATTTAACACCATCACTGCTAGCCTGTCAGCATCTGCTGCACACAGACACTCATTCATGTGTGAATTGTCCTATGAATTGTTATAAGGTTCTGTGTACAGGGATTTTGCTGGGGACAAGTACTCACAGTATTGATTATATTTGGACGGCATGTTCAATAACCACAGTAATAATAAATTTACTGCTTTAATAATTAGCAGAGTGTTTAGCATCAGTTTATCCTGGTTTTTTATTACTAGTAGCTTTCCTGGTATACCATCTGTGTACAGTGTTTGTTAAATGTCATTGGGCGCAGAATCAATCCACGTACCACCAACCTGTTATTGAGTTGTACATACAGTGTTAATATCTATTAGCTTAAATATTATATTTATTAGCTGTACACTGATTTGGGCTATTTATCAATACAGGTTGGTTTGATCGGTACGCTACGCCACATGACGCACAATACACCTACAGAGGGCAAGCACTTTTGAGCTTTCACAGCTAAGTAACCCACTCTCCAATCAAGGCCAATTTGGTATCCATTGCTTTTTGCTAAATATTATTAGGCACTAGCATATCTAACTATATACCCTGGCCATCTATCACCTCCTCATTCCCTCTCGCCAAAGTACATTATATGTAGTTAAATATATACACTTTATGTTAAGAACTTATTTTATTCTATTCATTAATTAAATGTTAAGTTTTAATGCCTAGGAGTGCACTTTCAAATGAGCTTCTAGTTGCTAAGCGGTGGTAATAAATATGCCTTCACTTTCCAGCTGTTGTTAATTCTGAAAATAATATAACAGATCTTTCTTGATCTTATCAAATAGAGGAGGGTAATTGCATTGAAAAAGAGAGCCATAGTATTTGGCAATTTTGACTCCCAAGTACTTAATATGGGAGGAGCTCCCCCTGTATTTGAAGTTCACTTGTAACAGTTTAATTTCCTGGGGTGGGAGGGTCAAATGTAGGACTTCCGATTTGTCGTTATTAATTTTATAGCCCGATATTTTGCAAAGATCTGTTAGGAGGGATTAGAGATTAGGCAGAGTTATTTAGGGATTGGACAATGTTAGGATGATATTGTCTGCGAATAGGGAGACTGTGTTACCTACTGCTGCGGCACAGTTTATTCGAGCATTTGCCCGTTCTGTGCCGCAGCAGTAGCCTGGCGCGCGCCCGAGTGTGACGGGCGCACGCCGAAGCAGCGGAAGAGCGCCCTCCGATCGGGGCGCTCTCCCTACCGCTGCCGGGTCCGCCGGGTCCCCCAGAACCCCCTGCCGCTGTCCCGCGATCGCGGGACACCAGGGCTCCCTCGGGGAGCCCCTGGACACGCGTGCAGGGGGCGCACGCTCCCGATGACGCGTGACCGCGCGTCTATGACGCGCGGCACGCCGAGGGGCGGCCACTAGCAAGCCGGGAGATTTCCCGGCTTGCGGTACCGACCACACTTCAATAAAGTGTGTCGGTAGTGTATAGTAATGTCCTGGATGTTTGGATCATTTCTAATATTAGAGGCAAGAGGTTCAATTCAGGGCAAAAAGGAGGGGGTATATGGGCAGCCCTGTCTTGTGCCATTTTTATTTTTAATCAAGTCTCGGCCGTTTCCTGGAAGTTTGACCGAAGCTGTAGGATCTGATACAGAGCTCTAACGCCTTCTAGAAAAAGCCCCCCAAATCCAAATCTATGCATTGTTCTGTCTAAGAACGTCTATCCTGTCGATTGCTTCTCAACGTCCAGGCTCAATAGGATGGCCTTGCTCCCGGGGAGATGCACATGTTCAATAATAGCAATTATCTTCCGGGTGTTGTCAGAGGCATGTCTAGCTGTGATGAATCCCACCAGATCTTTATGGATCAGTCTCGGTAAGATGGAGTTTAGCCTGTTTGCAAGAATTTTATTGTAGATCTTGAGATCTGTGTTTAGCAAAGAAATTGGGCGGTAACTGCCACATTGGAGTGGGTCTCTCTCCTCTTTGTGTGTTATGGCTATATTCACTGTGGTCATAGAGGCTGGGATCAGTTCGCCATCTAGAAAGGAGTTAAACAGTTCCAGCATACATGGGGAGAGAATCGTGAGAATTGTTTTATAATATATGTTTGAGAGTCCGTCAGGGCCTGAGGATTTTTCTGCTTTTAGTGATTAAACTGCGTCTGATAATTAAATCGGTGTAATTCTTCGATTTAAATTATCCAATTCAGTTTCAGTCAATTGGAGTAAGTTACAAGTTTCCAAATATTTTGAGATTGCTTCCAAATTAGAAGGCTTATTCCCTGGAGCATTCTTGTTGTAAAGTTTTGTGTAAAACTTGCTAAACTCGTGAGCGATTTCTTTATCATTATGTGAGATTTTACTATTCTTGCATTGAATTGTGTAGATTTGTGACTGACTCTTACCCCTCTAAGGCTGTTAGACAAAAGTCTGTCAACCTTATTACCTTTATCGTAATATAGCTGATTGGTCCATTTCAGAGCTTTCTCAGTGTCTTCTAATTGGATTTGTCTCAATGCCAGCCTGGCGGCAGAGAGGGATTTATATAATTTTTTTCCCCTAAATTTTTTTGCGTTTTTTTGAACATGAACCGAACGTGTTTGGCCCGGGGTGATTGATTTGTCTGTTTCCGCGTGGTGGGGGGTGTGGGAGAGGGTGGGAGGGAGGTCAGGTAGGTGGCACAGAGCTCTGGCTTCTATGGGTCTTGTGGGAAGGTTAGTGTGGCGGGGGTAGTAAACTATATACAGGTAGGGTCCACCTGGTGGGGGCCCCTCGACGACATCAGATCATGGGGAGAGACAGTCTCAATGCAGAGCAGGGATCTGAATCTTTACTCACCCGCCCTTGAGGACTTTTGCCCGCGAGTCTCTCTGAGGCCTGTGGGGGAGCTGTGTTGCGTCGGTGCCTTGGGTCCTCGAGGGTTCTTGTTGCCGATCAGGAGCCAAAATACCCAGGGATCTGAGGAACAGGTTGATTTCCTCCGGGTACCTGATGGATAGGTGTTGTCACGTTTTGCCTTCTATCCCTGTTTTCTTGATCTTCTAGGCCATCTTTTAGGTAATTTTCTTTGTGTCCTAGCTGGATTATCTCTTTGTTGCCTGCAGTTTGTAGCTGGAGGGCCTCCTCCATTTTGGCTTCTGGGTCCGTTGTTCTTTGAGTCAGGGTGTCTATTTCCAATTTGAGACCACTAACTGCATTTTTCAAATCCTCTTGAAAGGATAAGTGCATTTTTAGGAACAGCTCTTCCATATATTGTTTGGTAAGTTCATCCCCTTCTAAGTTTGTGGGCATCAGTTCCCTCTCACTGTCGGGAGGCACACGTGTGGCGACGCCATCTTTGATTTCACTGCTGGGCCCTTCGGTCCAAAATCCTTCTTAGGGCATCAATCCCCTCAGAGTGTCTGATATACGTGTATAGACTAAAGACATTTAAAGAAACCAGTATTAGAGAAGTAAAATTCCATTTAAATTTGGCAAGTTTATTTAAGAAATCAGTGGTGTTAGATATATAGCTGATTATTGATTGTACTGTAGGTTTAAGGTAAAAGTGACAAATTGGGAAAAAGATTGACAAAATGACCCTCTTGCTAAAATGATTGGTCTACCTGGGGGATTCTGAAGGGATTTGTGAACTTTGGGAAGTGTATAAAGTACTGGTATCTTGGAGTGACTCTGTATGAGAACATTTACAGTTTCTTCATTGATCTACATGCTCATTAAACCAAGTTGTATAATGGTGTCTATTTATTGTTTGAACTGTAATATGGAATAAGATGTCAGTGATTTATAACATAGCTAGAACTTATCTGATTATTGAGCCAAAATGAGAGAACTTTCTGACCAACTACTAATTATATGTTATATGTTACATGTTATAAACATACAGTAGTTGGTCAGAAAGTTGTCTCTCATTTTTGGCACAATAATTAGCTACGTTCTGTACCATGATACTCCAACCATTATCCGCAGGGCGAATGTCTATTTCAGTTTTTTTGCTCAACTGTTTTAGGGCTTTCAATTCCTTAGGGGTGAGTGCTGTCTCGTGTTACTTGTGACTTCAAAAAGTTGTCAGTGTGAGATATTGAGACTTTACCAGGTTTTTCTATTAATAATGTTTTGTGCAGATACATATATGATTACCTTATAGAGTATTGAACTTATAAATCCTGTAATTAAAATGTCCCACAGTGTGAGTGAACTTATTCAAATTGTATTACTATATAAACTTTGACAGCCTGCTGGAGTATGGAACATAATAACTCCCAATTCCCCAAAATCTCACAACCATTCCTTGCTAGTCTGGATTTTATCCTCTAGTCCCAACAGAATCCAGTCCTCTGGCATACTACCTGACATGTTCAGTGACCGTGCAATAGTGTACTGTGTAAGGAAATAAGACCACCTCAATCAAGTTCTCTTCACTAGAACATTTAAAAACTTTAACCCACAACAGTTTCTGGCTGATCTTATGAACTGCCCTTGGTACAGAATCGACTTAATATCTGATCCCGATTCTGTGCTCGATTATTTTCAATCAGAGTTCTTAAAACTTTGTGAAACCCATGCTCCACTAACCAGAATAAGCGTACATGGGTTACAACTGACCTCATAGTGCTCTACCATCTTAGGAATGCCTTGTGGAAAAGCTACAAAGTAACTGGCACTACCAAGAATCTTAATAACTACAGATGCCTGCGGAATACATGCACAAGGCAAACAATGTCCATGAAATGTCTGTGAATTGACTGTATAACCTCTGTTCTTTAATGTAACCATGTATTTTTATAAATCTGTGCCCAGGATATACTTGAAAACGAGAATTAACACTCAATGTATTACTTCATGGTAAAACATTTTTATAAATAAATAAACAAACAAGGCAAACGACATGTAAAAGCCCAATACTACACTGACAATCTTCACCAGAATACATCAAATCCAGCTAACTTCTGGAATGTCATCAACAATATATTCCAGCCTTCTAGCCATCAACAACCATCTAATATCATTATGAATGATATTACTCTGACAAATTCCACTGACAGTGCAAACACATTCAATGTATACTTTGTGGGGTGTGCTACTGCCCTATTAGAAAAACGCAACCTGAAATACAAACACAAAGCTCAATCTGGGAGAACCCATACAGCCCCATCCTCTCCCAACACTGGCCACAATTTTCATTTTGTCCTAGTACATCTGAGCCCCATTATAACGTGGTTCTTGGGGGCCACAAAATGACACCGCGTTATAACCGGAATCGTGTTAAAATTTCAGCGCGCAAGGATTTACCGGCATCTAGAGCTCTCCCCCCTTTGCTGTCAGCTCTCTCCTCACTTCATAGGGCTGTGTCCATGTGCTCTGCAGCTGTCAGCTCTTGTGCACAGCGTCACAGAGGAGGGTCAAATGACACAACACACATTTTTTAAACATTCAATTCAATACTTTATTGCTAACGGACACATACATACACCTACACCATGTGGGAATTGAACATTAATTATTAATACATTTTATATAATGAAAAACAAATATATAATCGCTGCGCTTCTCCATATAAGGAGCATGCAGCTGGCGAAGGGATTGGCCATACAAATGTGAAAAACAGGTAGTGAATCCCTGCGCTTCTCCCTTTGGGATAGCAATAATTGGGGAATATATATATATATGGTGTAAAAATCTATATGATTGTAGCCAGGTCCCCTCCGGTTCCACGCATAGGGAATAGTGAAATACAGGGACCTTGCTGGGAGATTATATACCTAGAAGAAGGAGGGGCTGGCCTCCCACAAGTTGCCAAATGTAAAACAAATAAATAATCGCCACGCTCCTCCATATAAGGAGCATGCAGCTGGCGTGTAAACCAAAAGTCTCCTTTATCATATAGATTTTTACACCATATATATATATATATATATATATATATTCCCCAATTATTGCTATCCCAAAGGGAAAAGCACAGGGATTCACTGTCTGTTTTTCACATTTTATATAATACACATGCAGGGATCGAACTCAGGACCTTCCATATACTGGTACCAATGCTTTACCTCTACATGACAGGCTTGGTGTGACAAGATTATGTAAATATTAAGTTTCTTTCTAAGGTCTATGACATCACACAGTCCCTGTAGAGGTACAGAATTGAGTTAGGATATGAAAGGTCCTGGGTTTGATTCCTGTATGATATGGTATAATTTATAAATGATAAAAAATTAAATTAAAATAATAATGTATAAATTATACAATGTAATAAAAATAAAATACATTTTTTATATAATTTATAAATTACACAGCCCTATGAAGTGAGGAGAGAGCTGACAGCAAAGAGGAGAGCAGATGCTAATACAAATTATAGACTATGGGGACATAGTATATGTCACAGCACCTTAGCAAATTAGAAACCCTCTACAATTCAATATGCTGCTTTGTCCTGCAATATAACTGCAACACACATCATTGTGAAATGCTCAAAGAACTAGATTGGCCATCACTTTAGTCTAGGTGCAAAGTTCATGTTTCCTGTCTTGGTTTCAAATATTTCTTGGGTAAGCTATCTGCGTATCTAAACAAGCTCTTCACCCTTAACATACACACATTTATCACGTGACATTGCACTCCAAGGTCATGGTCCCAAGGGTCAACAAAGTATCCAGCTGCTCAGCTTTCTCTTACCGTGTGTCAGGAATAGCCCTGACATAGTTTCCTAGATCTCACTCTCTCCAGTTCCTTTGTCTGTCCAAAGTGTGTGCTGCTGTTTCTGTCTGCTCTGGGTTTTCATTTGTCTGTTTCCTCTTAGGCTTCTGTCTCTGCCTGCCTTATAGTTTCCTGTTTTCTGTTCCTCTTTGCCTTTGTTTTGTGACCCTGACTCCTGTTTCTGCCATGACCTGACCTGTTCCTTAGTCCTGATTTTATATTAAGGCCCTTGCTATTGAACTAGATTCCCCAGTCTGTTTCCTGCTAGCAAGTCCCAGTCCTGTTCCCTGGTCCCAGTCCTGTTCCCTGGTCCCAGTCCTGTTCCCTAGTCCCAGTCCTGATTTCCAGTCCTGTACCTGCTTCCCTGCCCTATTCCTGCTGCTGACCTCTGCCTGGGACCCCAACCACGCTATCTGCCGCCTGTCTCTGACCTCTGCCTGTGACCCCGACCACATTGCCTGCCTCCGACCTCTGCCTGTGACCCCGACTTCGCTATCTGCCATCTGCCTGCGACCCTCACGAGTTCCCTGCTGTTCTGGCCACCAAGGTCATACCCACTCCTGGAGTCTCCCCGTGACACCGTGCACCACACAACTGGAACAATCTACATGAGACTTTCAAAGCCGTGACTAGTCAAGGTTCTTTCAAAACTACAGCTGTCTCACATGTTAATCTGTTCTGTAACTGATACATACGCCTATAACATATTTTATCTTTAACTGTTCATGCAATATCTACATATACACACACAATTACTTTTTTGTTGGCATACAGTACATTATTTACTATAATACTTGAACAATATAAATATTTGTCTTAGTTAACAAAAAATAAATAATATATTTGTGGTTATAAGGTGATGGACAGCACCTACATTATAATGCCATTTGTTATGCAAATTAAGGTGTTTGTCAACATTGTTGAATTTATCAGCTTCTTCTTCCTGCACATGACAACCTGTGTTTGGAAATCCATGGAGGCCGTCAATTATTTCATCATGAATTACAGATTTGAGTATTTCCTCATAATTGCTGTAATACACATTGAGGAGGTGCTTACCACCTGTTCCTCTGTGGTGCCTGTGCTCTAGTGATATTTTATTAATGTACGTTTCTTATAATGTCTGAACAGGGCTTTTTGCAGGGCTGGACCACTCTTAGAAAGACTCCTATGCTGTTTACAATGTTAGCAATATTGCACCAATGCTGGGTCTCTATCACCATTGAGGT
Organism: Ascaphus truei; assembly: GCF_040206685.1. Lineage (NCBI taxonomy): Eukaryota > Metazoa > Chordata > Amphibia > Anura > Ascaphidae > Ascaphus > Ascaphus truei. The sequence goes on from NC_134483.1 coordinate 435,532,629, forward strand.
ATTATGCATTTGGCGCCACCTTGATCCGGTCATAGACGTGTACAATTTTCTGTACCAGAACTAGATTTTTATTCATGAGACAATTTGTAATTTCTCATTCTCGGTCTGTCTTCAGTTACAGCACTGACTTCAGGTGTTTCTCTTTAAGCTAGGTGCTGCGTAGCCCTGACTCCCTCATCCCTCCTCCCACACCCATCTGGCCTCTCCTCTTCTCCTCTCCACCAGTCCTCATAACCTGCTCTACTTCTCCCTTCACCTGTCTTCCTCCCCCCAAGTCTACTCTCACTACGCCACGCATCCTCTCACCACTACTTTTCTCACAATTGCTCCTCCTCTCCCCACTCCCACCACGCCCTCTACCACATAGTTCCTCTAGCAAATATGAAAACACACAAATATTACATAAGTATAAAAATAGCCCAAGACAACTCACTAAGAACGCTTAAAACGCACAACCCTCCCCCCCCGAACTATCAACAAACCTCTAATTCTTTATGGCCTGTGTATTTTCTCTCCCACCCTCCACCTCAACAGCACTGTCAGCTTGTTTTCTTTCAACAGAGGTTTATATAAATTTCTCTTCAAGCTAATATCACATGGGAGTAACTTTCCCAAGCAGGGTAATAAATCAATAATAGTCAATTAATACAATTCCGATGCTCTAGGAATTATAAACCCTTTAATCATCTGGAATTGACTGGAACTGAGTTTGAAGGGGAACCTGGTTCAATTCCCAGGGTTAGCTCCTTGTGACCCTGTGCCTCAGGCACCAAATACAGATTGTAAGCTCCACAGGGCAGGTACTGTGTCTGCAAAATGTTTCTGTAAAGCACTATGTAAAACTAGCAGTGCTATACAAGAACAAACAATTATTATTATTATTATTAACTTCATCTTGGGGCTCATAAATGTATGGATGGTGCCATCCTTGCTAGGCTAATGGAGAAAAATTAAAAATGGCACAGTAAAAGAAAAAAATGAATGAAGTTTATTTTTTTCCCTGCTTGCAGTTTAGACAAAGTCTACGCTCGCTTTTCTATGCAAGTAGTATAACCTTTGTGTATAGGCTATGTAAAGTTTTGGAGCAAGTTTAAAAATGCTTCAGAGTGCTGTGGCTGGCATGATTTACAGTATCATGAAAGAAAGGAGGCATTGCACAGAACTTCACATCAAAATCCCACTTGTGAGAACATTCACGTTGCAGACAGGTCTGGAACTCTGCCTTGACACAATAAGCATTGATAGATATGCACATACAGTACCGCAACACTGTTTCTCATATTGCTTTAGCTTGCTTGTAATCTATGGGGACACTAGCAAACAATTACGAAGAACTTACAGTATGAAGATTGTCGTTGAAAGCATAGAAAAAATGGGTGGAATTGCTAAAAAAAAGGATAATAAAATATCAAATAAGACAAAGCAGTTACTGAGGAAATGACAAGAAATGAAACAATCACATAATGCAAGAACAAGAATTGAAAATGCAGTGCTGTGCAAGATGGCCGGCAAGCATATTACTTAAGATATAAGAAAATGTAACTGTGATATGGTAAAGAAGACTATCGAAAGATAACAAAAAGTTTGAAGAGGATGAAGCAGCGACTTATAATTGGAAAGAACGAAATCCTCGCACTCAAGCAAGACAATGGAACAACAATAAAAGACTGTACACTTACCATAAAGAGAGCTAAGGAGTTCTATATAAAATGGTACAAGAACACATAACACAGGACATAATCCAGCAGAGGAAGTGCAAGAAGAAGCCACCAGTGATGTACCATGTGTCCTTCCAGAAGAAAAATAAAGGCAATAAAATCCATGAAGAATAGGAAGGTCCCTCGGGAAGATGGAATTACAACTGAAATCTTGAAGGAAGCTGGGAAAGAAATAGAGAAAATCACAGCACAATACTTTATATGCTGTAAAATTCCAGCACAATTGAGCAATTCCATTGTTATCCTAACCCACAAGAAAGGAGACAGAAGCCCTCAAGAACTACAGACCAGTCAGTCTACTTCCAATCACTCACTCAAGATTTTTACAAAGATATTCACTCATCGGCTGCAATAAACCCTGGACTTCGCCCAACCTAGAGAATAAGAAGCATTTAACCCCCCGCCCGCCAATCACATTGTGGAAACTTTTATTTCACTGGTACTCCTTGATATGGATCTCTTGATAAAAAATGTCCCCAATACACCGCACACCAACTTTTCTAAACATGACAAAGCTATCATTAGGGAGTTGGAAACAGATACGTCCATTGTAATCAAGCCTGCGGACAAGGGTGGTGCTGTGGTTGTCAAGAACAGGAACTACTATAGGGGTGAGATACTTGGGCAATTATCTGACAGATCTAATTATAGGTTAGTAACAGACAATCCAACTGCTGATGTAGACAAAAGAATTTTGCAAACAGTGACGATGGCCCATGAGTGTGGAGTTATTTCTAGTAAGCAGAGAAATGTCCTTATCAGGAAGGACCCGATAGTACCAGTTATATATATACTACCCAAGATTCACAAGAATCTAATGAAGCCCCCAGAACACCCCATTGTTGCAGGGACAGGGTCGATCTTTCAACCATTAGCAATCTTCATAGATAAACTACTACGTCCATTGGTGGTTGAAGCACGATCCTATATACAGGATACATCAGATTTTCTAAGAAGAATCATTGCTTTCTCCGTTGCTAATGAGGAAGTGTTTCTGGTAGTAACCCTGGATGTGAGCAGCTTTTACTCCTCTATTCCCCATAATGAAGGGGTACAGGTGGTATAGTCCACTCTCAATGATAATAGGCTGTTCACACCCAGGGAACGTATGTTTATTGTGGATCTGCTTAACATTATTCTTCATGAAAATTACTTTATGTTCGAAGATAATTTCTATATACAATGTAAGAGTATGGCCATGGGGTCAAACATGGCACCCACATACGCCTGCATATAGATTAATGATTTCGAGGATCCGTTTGTCTATAGCCATCTATTCTTTCTGACTTGCGGGCATTATGTGACCTCAATTCTTCTTGGCCCACTATCAGTTTTACTAACATCATCAATAGGAAAGCAATCAACTATTTAGATACCACTATACGTATTGTAGATAGTAAATTGACCTCTGACATCTACACCAAGTCCACTGATAAAAATAACATGTTACATTTCACCAGTTTCCACCCATCTGGTTCAATCAAGGGCTTACCGTTTAGCTTGTTCCTCAGGGCAAGGAGGATCATTGGCACCCCCGAGACAGTACCTGCATGTTTAGATTCTACGCAAAGGAAGTTTGTAGATAGGGGCTATCCTGTTCCACTTCTTAGGGAACAGCGTCTAAAAGCTGAAATACCTGATAGGAACGTCCTTATACAGAAGGGACCTTGCATCACTGGTACTAATAGAGATTTCTCTATCCCTTTTTGTTTCCACTTACAATACTTGGAGTGGATGCATTAGGAATATTATTCTTCATCACTGGCACTTTTTAAGTACCGATGCTTCACTAGCACCTAGTTTGCATGCTAAACCATTGTCTCGTACAGAAGGGGCAAAAAATAAGAGATCATCTCATCAAGGCTGACGTAGGGGGTTCTAACATTAAACAAAGATTTGTGGGTACACCTCGAGTTGGTTGCTACAGATGCTGTAGTTGTGCTCAATGCAGTAGTATGCAAGAAGGCGACACTTTCACCCACCCTATGACAGGTAGGAAGTATCAAATCAAGAATTTCTACACTTGTCTGTCCCGTAATGTTGTTTATCTCATTAAGTGCCCTTGTGGCATGGGGTATGTAGGGGAGACCACCCAATATATCAAGGATCAGATTAGACAAAACAACGCTACTATCCGTAGGGGTGAAGAGGCAACTCCAGTGTCACACCACTTCACACAGGCTGGGCACTCAGTGAGCCAACTGCGTTTTCACATTATTTATGGTGAAGAAAAAAGGCATAGGGGTGGGAACATGGTTAGGTTCCTATTGCAAAAGGAGGCAAGATGGATCAAAAAACTGGGCACCATGACCCCTGATGGGATCAATAAATAATTAGATCTGAGCTGCTTCTGAGTGTGTACTTGCCCCCCCCATTTCTATTGTGTGGAATATAGGGATGTGGTGTGTGGTACTTGTACATTCTGTCTCATATACCTCCATGTAAGTGATACTATGCCCTTATTCTCTCCACAGACCCATCGCACCAGCAGGTTGGGCTGTTGTCCATAATTCATGAAGTGTGTTTCCTGGTCATCCTCTGGGCCTATCGCATCATATCTTGGTCTTTTAGTTATTGATCTGTCCTTGTGTTCTTCAGTCTCTCTCCACCTCTGCCCCTTTTACCTACTCACATTCATGGGCTCAATAAGTGTCCATTTGGGTCATCATTAGGCTCACCTCCACTATTCGAGGTTATACTACCTGTCATGAATAGGGTTAGGATCGTGCATTTGAAGGTGTCCCATTCCCCCCTTTTGCTACATTATGTTTGGATGTGTTATGTATCTCACTGATGTTTGTTTGTGTTTTTTACTTTGGGGACCAGCAGTCATAGTGTCTACATAAAGTAACTGAGTGTTACCCTAAATACAGTTACTTAAACTGTGATCCTCTGAGTTTTTTGGACCTACAGTATTTAGAGTCTATAGTTAGACTGAATATAGGCTCCCCCTGAGAGATCACCTTGGAACGTAATCAAGTAGTAGGGTCCAGTGTACAGAAAATATGGAGCTGTGTCAACTGCACCTCTGACAGTTGTAGCAGAATGCTAGAAAGAGACTGATTATCACAGGAACTCTAGTTTGTTAGAGCAATTCCGTTTGATTAAGAGGAGTTACTATTCTTTTGGGATTATAATAATTACTCACCTAAACTTCTCATAGTGGGCCTCAACATTCCAAAGACCTTTAAATTACTAAAGAGATATTATCTTGGTGCACAAAACAGACATTAATCTAGTCTGTATGTTAAAGGGCCCCCTACTATTAATGCTATACCACTTAAGATTTCTGTTTAATATTACTTTGAGCATGTGTTCATGCAACGTTATTTGTACTTGGTTGTTGACATAAAATTCAGCATTATTGCACTGGCCTATATATTTAATTCTTCATTAAACATTCAATATTAGATTACTATGTGGTGTGTGACAGGTGAAGGCGATGAGAGCTAATGTTGTAATATATATGGAAAAGTTCCCCAAAAAGGCTTCACTACCTGCAGAAATGACAGTTTCCATAGACAAAAAGAACTACAGGAGATTAAAATAATGACATAGCATAAAGAAGGGGTGCTGATACAAGTAGGGGCTGATCCAGAATTTTCCTCCAATTTGTGCACCACTCTTAATTACATATATTAATGATTGGATTTTAATAGATTACCTGATTAATCAGTATCAGAAGGATTCTACACAAATTGTAGCATGAACTCAGTTTGCAGGTAGTGACCCACTAATGGCTTTAATCACTCATGGGGTTGCTCCCAATGTTGCAATGGTTCAGATCAAAGCTCTGCTATATTTCATGGATGAACCTTCTAAGAAAGGGATAGTGATGAGCACTTTCACTTTAACGCTAGAAAGAAAGCCTATCTGGTTGAGGAGAGGACATGTTTTACCCCCCATGATGTACCAGCAGAGATTAACAACTTTAATTACAAGGATGTTCAGAAGACAGCCGTCCCCTGCACTCAGACGAGTATCATGATGGGCGGGAGCCTCCTCCTGTCCTTCAGTGTTCCACCCCTTCCCTCCGCTCTCTCTTCTCTGACGGCTAAGAAGTTAAGCCTGGGTGGAGAAAAAAATTGGGTACTTAGGGGCCACAATCGCCCCTCTGGATCATCAAAATGTTGGACCAACCCAGTGCTTTCACACGGCCTGCTCCAGCAGATATCGCAGACATCCTACTGTGGGCCTGGGAAGAAAGAGACAACTGGTTGTGGGTGGGGCACTCTACGGAGCTCCAGCATCAAAAGAAGAGCCTCCATTGGTGCCGGTGAGAAGGGTAGCTTCTCTTTGGTGGAGTAATAGAAGTATAGTGTCTAGAAGAGCTGGGGGTTCCATAGTGTGGCAGGGTTTGCTTTCCATTAGACCTGTAGTGCAGAAGCATCACTGCAGGTCTGCTGGGGCTAGTAGGCAGTATGACCCGTGCCCAGCTGGGGTGCCCCAAGGGCAACCAGGCAGGCAGCAATAATGCATCACAGGTTGTTTGGCCCAGCCAGGCCTGCAGCCCACCAACATACTTGAAATTTGCGCTCCCTGAATCTTGAAGAAGGTTACGTTGACTGGCGGATGTGTCGGTAAAACATGTCGGCGGCAATGACCTGGGTTATTAGCATTCATTTGAACTAGTTCGGGAAATGATTAGGGATGTGGTGAACATGTGGAGTCACACAAATAGAGTAAATAAAATCATACTTTTAAGATGTCAGCTCTGGGAGAAGTTCACGGAGTTTGTTTTAAAGGTGCGGGTCTCCTGCTTTAAAAACACCCAAAGTCTGTTTGATTAGACATCTTGTAAGTGGGATTTTATTTACTGTTGTGTGACTTTTTCGTAAACAGTTTATATAGGGGCTAGATTTAAATCATTAGGAGCGGAAAGGTCATAAAAGTATTTGAATTTATTTTTTGATATATTTAAATACTTTAGAAGTAATATTATTCAAGAATTTGCAAGCATCGGTACTATATATAGTGTATTTAAAATACCGTAGCTCACAAGTACTGCAACTGTATTGTGTTAAAAAAAGAAAAAAATCACTTAGCTTTCTGAGCAACTACAATGAAATTAGGATAAGAAGACAGACCAAAAGCCACTCGAAAGCCATTTGCAGGTGGGAGTTGGCCCCTGGCCATCTGTTGAAGAGCCCTTCTAATAGATGTCCCTCTGCAGTAATAGCTCTGTCTCTCTCATTATCTGTGTTTATCTACCTGTATGTGCGTGGAAAACTAAAAAGGTATGTGCTGTGCTATTCTAATTTAGAAATATAAACTAGTGACTAATACAAACACTTACATTAAATACTATAGTGCTTATTATGTGGCTGCCTAATCAGTGATTTTCGACCACCCCGGTCAAAATAGATAATATAAAAAAAAAACAATGCTGAATGGCGCCTTGTGAATACATTAGTGTTGAAACAATTATTAAACACAGCTATGTAGTGTACATATACCATCTAAACTATAACAAAAAGGATATCACAGTGGATGTGACATTTAAATGACTGTCCAGCTTAATCCAAAACTGCTTGAGGTGGTGGTACTCAGCATATGTAGAGGAAAAAAGAAGGACATACTGTATCATAGTATAATAACATTTGGTAAGAGCAGACTATACAAAATAATATGGAAACATTGAATTCCTCAGAGGTAGGAAGAAGATTCAGAAAGGAAGGTAAAAAAAGAACATTTAATGAACATTAAAACATGTGAGATTGGCACAGTAGGATCCACTCCTCACGCCCGCGCAAATTGAAATCCTACTTACAGGAGAGCAGTAGGAAATGCGCATTTGATATAATCTTTCTTGGAGTAGCTGCTTCTCCTCCTCGGCAAGTCTTTAGGGGTCCTGTCAGCGTTTGTTCCAGACCGGCTGGTGATCTCTGGTGACTCCTTGGGTGCCGTGTTATTGTCTCAGCTCTTCTCCCCTCCTACCGATGTCTGGCTCGTTGCCTAGCTACCTGTCCGGAAGCCCCGCACACGTTCTTACTAAGGCAGGCTATGAAGGGCTAGTTCCAATTGGGCTGCAAAAGCACAGCAAAGACGTCCTCCAAGAGGAATGGTGCACACGTATGCACACTGGTTCGCGGTGGCGTAACAATGTGGTTATTCCACCGTACGCGTTTCACTGATACCTCTGCTTCTTCAGGGGTATGCTGTATGAAAATTAGATCCGTCCTGTCTCTTAAGTAGTCCCACAAATTACTTCGGGTAAAAAAATCATCATAATCATCATATCATAATACACTGTTGCATTAATACCTAACCTACAAATCTGCTCAACCTAAACCTCTGACTGCTCATTGATGTATATAAATATAACAAAAAAATAAAAGAAAAAAATAAGAATTAAAGTCATAAATAAACAACAATTATAGACTTATCATAATATATACATACTGATTGATGTTAGTCAAATATATTATTTGGGTTACACCATTCATCCATAAACTGTTTATTAACAATAGTCTTGAAATGTTCTTCTCTATATAATACCAATTGGTACTTCTATTCTGAAAAGTGTAAAATAAACCAAAATATTAACTTACTGTGTTAGTATTATATTTAACCCTAATTACAAATAAACTTAAGTCTGATATGTAACAGAATTTTACAACATCTACTGACAAAATAAACACATGAATAGTACAACCAAAAACGAATTTTTTTTTATTGTTAAAGTAATTTATAAGTACCCCAACTTTATGTGAGCTATATTATACTATTATTCTATAGCGATATTTATATATATAATTAGTTATTAACACTAGGAGACCACCCACATTTGTGATACATAGACTTGGAGTATATTTATTAATTATATTTTCATCATATATATATTACTATTCATTGATATATCAATCGAAGGATAATCCATCAGTATATATCTATCAGCATTGTTTTTTCACCTCTATGTGCGTGTAACTTTATCTCTCTCTTTCAGTTTATTTCTTTTTGGAATTTATTTTCTCTTCTGATTGTTTATTTTATTAGAGTTTCCTTTTTTTTTTTTTTTTTTAACACATTACAGAAAATATTTTTCTTCCTGTAACTTACTGCAATTAATTCCGGAGCCCTTTGAATGACTTGGTCAAGTCAAAGTATTGTATGTCACATGGTACTTGAGCCAATCAGATAGGGGATTTAGTTCCCATGATCTGATTGGCTCTAGTACCATGTGACACGGGTGGGGCGCGGGTGTCTGGGTGTCCCCGGGTCAGCCCCACAGGTGTCTGAGGCCCTCGGGTGGTTCCCACGGGGGTCTGAGGCCCTCGGGTGGTGCCTGCGGGTCCGCTGGGCCCCCACAGCTGTGGGGCCCCCGGTTCTTCCCCGCAGGTGTCCCCCGTGTGTGGGTCCGCAGGCGGTACCCTTGGGTGTCTGGGGGACCTCAAACACACATACAGTACATTAATGGGCAAAATGACTATTATCCAGGTATGGATAATAGATTAGTTGTCCATTATTAAACACATTAAACAGCATAAATACATTAAAAATAATTACATTTCTACTTACCACAGCAATATGAATGCCGTCCGACAGCCACCAACGTCCCTGTTCTCCGTTGCCAGAAAAATACATTGCAAATACATTCTAATGTCACTTAACCCCTCAATCACCGTAGCGGTTAATAACCTGCAAAAGTAATTAAGGGGTTAACAAACCCTGGCCCGATACCCACCCACGAGGCCTGAACACCCTCCCCAGGCAACTACTCCCACCATTCACCCATTCATTTGTACAGTGGCTTCCAATATACAAAGAAATGGTTAAGGATTAAAGAAACATGCACAAATAAAAACTGCAATTCTCAATCTTAAAACATCACGTTGCAAAATGTAAAAAAGCAAATCTCAAAATTAAAATATCACATTGCAACATTTAAAACACAGCACATTTCAAAAGAAATTCAAGCTCATCTCGAAAGAAAACACAGCACCTAGCCAAATTAATATTTACCAAATGCCAATCAAAAAATTCAATGGTATAGTGTGTACATGATAATCTGTATATCATATAACACTATGCCAATCAATGCTCCAAATAAAATAATCTATTGCAAACAAGATCCAATGCCATCAAAACAATGATAACTAAAAAACAAAGCAAGAAATAAACTGAAAACAATTAGCATCAATTATTCCCTTCCAAAATTAAATTACACAAATCACTATTAAAACGGCAAAATCAAACACTTATCAAATACATTCAAGCTCAAATTAAAACCAACATACAAAATCTAACTTCCAAAAATAAGCAACTATTACAAAGCAACCCCCCCTGAAATAAACTATTGAAAACACAAATAAAAATGACATAAAACTAAAGAAAAATAACATAGCACACACATTTCAAAATAAACAATCAAAATACATGTAAAATACATCCTAACAAGGCAAAAAAGCATTTGCAATACAAGCACTGATTATCCCTGTATGTATGTACAGTATATCTATAGGGACATACTGTACATACATACAGGGACAAGAAATGGACATAAAAAAAACTATCACATAAAAAAAAAGCTGTAAAAGTTAAATAAAATACATTTCTTTCGTTTCCTTACTTTAGATGACTTCACTCACCGAATCCCGGGGAACCGCATGTTCTCGAACCAATCCACGCACAGGGACCCAGGTAATGAAAAAAACCCCAAGTCTTTCTTTCTATTTGTAATCCATACCATCACCGGGGTCTTCTGGGTCTTCATCTGTTTTCTTCTGTCTTCTTCTATGGTCTTCTGGGGTCTTCTTACCTTCTCCCGCCACACCCTTGTCCTCTTCTTGGGAGGGGAGGTCCTCCCTCCTCGGCGTCTGGCTTTAAAATTAGACAACATAGGCTTTTAAAAGCCTATGATGTCACATTTTCCTTCAAATGGTTCCCACAGCCCTGATTGGGCCGTGAAAACTGTGATTTTGCCAACAAAAAAAAATTGATGAAGTCATTGAATGGAAATGAAGCCAGCCAATCAGAATGGCTGTGCTTCTTTTCCCTTTAAGATGACGTCATCAAAAGCAAGATGGCCGCCGTCACATGGTACTAGAGCCAATCAGATCGTGGAAACTAAATCCCCTATCTGATTGGCTCAAGTACCATGTCACTCCCTTTGGATGACGTCACATCCTTTCTCCCCCAAACCTCTGTCACATGGTTTACTTCAGCCAATCAGATATCTTGCTGATAAAAATCCCAATTTAATAAAACACAAACATACCAAAATATAGTAAAAATGTGGAACCTTCTGCCAACCGTAACTGCACGTAGACAGCACGGACATACTCAATCAGTTTGCCCTGGAGTTAACAGACGGATTTCTTTACTTCTTACACATGGGAATACCTCTGCATAACATACAGTACAGTGCAATGTGACAATACTATTACCACAACATGAATAGGGCTACCTTTTAATAGTAGTGGGCCGGATCCAGCTTTTTGACCATATCGCCCTTTCCATCAGGCACCCTTACCAAGTAAAACCTCCTCTATCCAAATTCAGAGATACTCTACTCTATATAGATGGATATTCTGGCCTACTACCTATACTTATCAAATGCTGGGCTTTGTCATGGTCTCTATACATGGAGTCCCTAGCAGTGGGATCTAAATGGGCGATGATGGCTTCCTCCACCCATGTCATCCGATGCTCTTCAGCACTCCTCATTAACTTCTCAGGGAGATAGGGGTACTCATAACCCATCTTCCTGAAACGCTGTACCAGCACTCTTTCTGCTCTGCTAAATTTAATAAGACTCTTCTGTTGCAGTGCCCGGTAACACCCAGAAAATTTAACCCTCCCATAGTGCAGTCTCTACAGTCTCCTCCCTGGTTGGAGATAACTCAGTTATTGACTTTAATACATTCTTATCCTCCTCTTCCACACGATCCCCCCATAGCACAGACCTCTCCATAGTTGACATAGGCACAATAATATTACATTTCTCATTGCCATTTGGAGCCGCGGGACTCACAGGTGATGAGGGCCTGGGGGTCAGGTGTCTTACCCAGGAACTAGTGACTGACGGGGAAGGTGGGACAGAAGGGGTAGGTAAAACTGGAACATGGGCCACCGATGACAGAGGGGCCACACCAAAGTCTCTAGTGGGGAAATCCAGGGAATTCTCCCAGGGAGGAGCAATGCCACAGTCCACAGTCCCAGTTAAATTCAGGATGCCCGACCTTTGGCCTTAATATACTGGGCTTCAGCCAGCGCTTTGGCCTGGAGAGTGTCTCTGGCTTCCTTCCGCTCCCGACAACGCAGGAGGAAAGGGTCAAGGGTATGTGTAGCACTCAGCGGAGCGGCAGAGGTATCAAATGAGCCCACCCGGCTGGGCGGCTCTGCAGCCTCCTCATCTCCCGGTGGTGGAGCAGCAACAGATGTCACAAGGCAGTCATCTAGGGTGGTGCCGGCCGGCCCTTCTCCAGGAAGTTGACCCCTCAATAGCATATCCTCAAAGTGTCGCTCGACAGCCTGCATGTGAGAGCACGAGCGCGGGCCTCACACATCTCCCGCTGTCGTCGCAGGTACAGCTCCACAGCCCTTTGGGCTTGATCCCAGCGAGGATCTGTAAGGGGAACGTCTTGCTCACCTCCAGCCACAGCAAACAATAATTCCCCAACATGATCGGGTACAGAGGAGGTATCGGCCGATACCTCTGGAGTGTCAGTAGCAGCGGACTCATCAATGGTTGGCACCTCCCTCTCGGACAGGGAGACAGCAGACAGCACCTCACTGTATGGTGGTGGGGCGGTACCGCAGGGCTTAGGCGGCAGACCACTGGGCACAGATGTCACGCCGGACACAGGGAGGGACGGCTGCGGAGGTGGAGAAGCATCATTTACCTTTTGGAAGGAATTCACCCAGGCGGTGGGACCCAGCAGAGAGCCTTCTTTCCGGCCGCCATGTTTCACGGTGGGGAGTTCCATACTCGACACGGAAGAAGGGTAAGTAGCCACCACTTGCAGGTCTGGATAGAAGAGTTCATAGACCATCGCAAGTTAGTGGCGAGCAGCATCATCCGCTGAACCCTGGGCCAACTGTGATAATTTTCACACCAGTTGATATAGAGTGGGCAGCTCCATGGTACTCATTGCGATGTTCATCGCTTGGGGATCTTCGGGCCTAGCCCTGAGATAGAGCTCACGGCAAGCCGGGCAGCTCCCCAGCAGTTGTAATTGCCCGCCCAGGTAGGCACATAGTGGGCAGACCCTGAGGAGTTGAGTCTCATGGGAGTCCCGGATGACAATGACTCCTTCGGTCAACTCATAAATTTGCCCAAGGTTCTCCATCTGGATCACTTAGGAGACAACAGTATAAGCACAACTGATGTCTCTGATGTACACGTGTATCTGGCTCCACACATCCTGTGTGCTCCGTCAGGGCACACCCAGCTCCTCCCCCTGGTGGATAGTATAGTCCAAACAGGAACAAGTAAAGGGGAGTGGTTTCAGCAGTTCGCGCTGTTTCGTGCAAACTGTAATCCAGCAAAAGCTTGCAACTGAATGCAGCTTTTGCAAAAGAGCACATGGCATCCCTGGTTGTGGTGGGAACCGCCATTTTGAGGTAGTTAATGTCCAGTTTTCTGGAATCGCCATTTTGAAAGCACAAAGTCCAGCACTATGCGGTCTCCTTGAGAGCAAAACCACCATCTTGTGAGGACTTGTGAACATGTGTGACCACTTTTCTTCAGTAAGGAGCCACACAAAATAAAGCACAATTTCTTTCTTTGTCTTTGAGTACCATGCACCCTGGTAGAGCTTCAGGGAATGCCTCACGAATCTCTGCTGCAATAGTCCTTTATTGCTTTGAGTACACAGGGGTGTCCGGTGATGCCTCAGAAGCCCTATCCCCTTGCTGCTATTCTGTTGTGGGGTACAGAAGGGTCACCACTCCTCCCTGGTGTAGCCTCAGGTAGTTGCCCCAATTGGAGTTGCCTCAGGAGCCTAGTCCCTATTCTCTTCATGGAATACTGATAGGCAGGGTACATACTCCTCCCTGGTGAAGCCTCAGGTAGTCGCCCCAAATCCTATTTGTGAAGTGTATGTGGGTATCCACGCTTCCTTGGTGTAGCCTCAAGGAATCGCCCCCGAGACTAGCAAGTTCTTATATGAGGTATCCACGCTCCCTGGCACAATGACCAGGGAATCGCCCCAACATATTTCTTTCTCTGGGGAGAGAAACAGTAACAGTCTCTGTGTGTGCACATACAATAAAGTCCATCATGCTGCTGCTATAAAAACCTGTCCTGTTGTTAAAACCTGTCCTCTCCTTGGAGCAGTTCGTCATCTCAGCAGAGCCTCCAAATGTAGCCCTGTTTCCCCTACCCCTAAGTGAGATTGGGGTGGGTATGCCTTCTCCAGCTACTTCTAGGTGTGTTGGGCTGTGACCTGTTGGTGAACAGGAGGGCTGAGTGCTCCTCGATGGTGTGGGGAGAGCCAGAACGGGGTGCAGGTTACCTTATTCCTCAGTGGTGCAGTGCCTCCAGTCAGCACAGGTTCTCTGCAGGGGCAGAGGATGAGCCATGCTGACACCTTGATCTTTTTTCTCAGCAGGCAGCAGACAGTAATTACAATGATGCTGGGTACAACTGGCTTTATTGCAGATAGATAATTATCATACAGCGACACAGATGCATCCCTTTTCACTCCTTGTTCCCATCTCCTGGTCAGAGCCTTGACTCAGGCCTGTTCCTCTTTCCTCCAATCCCCTGGTGGGATGGAGGAAGAGGCTCCTCACTCCACAAGTGGAGGGGATCAGGATCACACTCCACTACATAACTGAACTTCTTCCAGAACTTGAACTCCTCCTAATTTAGGAGAGTGTCAGGATTTATAACCTGAGATTGGGGGTTGGAACCCTGTCCCATAACAACACAGGTTGAATACTGATTGGCTAGTACTGCTTTTTGATGAACCAAGCAGTATCCATCTCTCAGGCTGACCTTGGATACCAGCACTATATCCAAGTCTGTAACACACACGCAGAGCCTAAAGAAGGAATGAACCTTTCCACTGCCTGCACCTAACAGAACTGACACCGGAACGGCCCAGGAAAAAGAAATAGTGGCCAGGAGGCTAGGCTATATGTGTTACAGCGCTGCCCACAATAACTGATGGTGTTATAGTTGGTGCAATTGTAGTACCTACCCAGGGGCTCCCACACCCAGGTATGGCCGATAGATAGAAGAGTGGGATCCGCTGATTCAACAACGACATCAGTGAAGCTTCCACCTCTACGTGGGGTGGTATCTGGCATGGATGGTTCCACCATGAAGAAAGTCTCTCTCTCCCTCTGTGTGGTGATCTGGTCCCAGACCACCTGATGTAAGGATGCAGCAGCATTCTGGCTGTGTCTCTCACAATTGTACTACAGGGGCATTGTCCCTGCAGCAGCCACAAGCTGAGGGGGAGTTGAGGCCTAACTGGGGCCTAATGGGTGTCTTTGGCCTAATGCAGGGGCCACTGACACCCTCCACATACACACCCTACCCCTCTGATGTCCCTGCTCTGACTGCCTGGCGTGGTCTCAGCGCGGTAAATGTATCCGTTTTCTTTCAGGGCAATCCGGGCGCCTTATTGGCTGCTTTGGGCCATGTGTCCTGCATCCCCCAGAGGCTCATGGGACATGTGTTCCCCTTGCGGAGCCTCTATTTAATGGCCGCCGCGTGTCCTTCCAAATGCTATATATATTTTTTGTTATCTTCTTATTTAATAATAATTGCTGATCTATATACCAAATGGAAAATCCACTCTGTCTTTTCCATACAGATGTACAGTAGCAGACATTATTACCCCATTAATGTGAGTTAACGCAAAAATAACCTGTTAACATGTTTTTTATCTTCTTAACCATTGTTTTCATGTGAGCACACGTGTTTAATAATATGCCAGCATTAACGGATGTATTAAAGTCTGCTACATCTATGTATAAATTTTATTAAGTGCAGACAGAGCCAGAGTTACAAGTGCTATTAAAACCTAAGTATGGACAAACACCCTTTATGTTGCCAGCCTTTGAGGAAGTGAGTAAAGACTCACAAAATGTGTAGCTCTTGGCTCCAGGCTACAGTGGGTCCTCCCAGTCCCCCAGCATGTGACATTATCAAAGTGCGACCAAGAAATGCCAAAGCTTTCCACTGCAACAACTCCAAGGGGAAGAAACAGCAGAGGAGAGG
The DNA here is from genome assembly GCF_040206685.1 of Ascaphus truei. Classification (NCBI taxonomy): domain Eukaryota; kingdom Metazoa; phylum Chordata; class Amphibia; order Anura; family Ascaphidae; genus Ascaphus; species Ascaphus truei. The sequence goes on from NC_134483.1 coordinate 435,548,523, forward strand.
GATTCTAATAAAGCACCAGGCACCCACATACACATTACATTCTTACTGGAGGACAAACCTGATGTGCTTGAAGCGCTTGGTTTGTCAATATACAGTACATTGACTGTTGTTCCTGCCTTACATTTATTCAGTATTCAAGTATAGAAGTATTGGCTTGTCTGCTCCTCTATATTTAAGGTTTTCAAATATCAAAAGCAGAAGGGATACTCTTTGAAGAGAGGTGGGTGCTCTATGTTAGTTCTCTACTTAGGAACTTCCACTATTTTGATACAATTATATTAATATCATTTTAACAAATGCATTAGGTATAAAATATTATATGATTGTAACTTTTGTTCAAATATATATTTGTACTTTTGTTTAACTTAAATAAAAACTGTGGTAAAAAAAATCTGCCAAAAAACATTTTGTCACAGGTGGTGTTTTAATAGCCTTACAAGCCTCCCCAATAATCCGGCAGTAGAGTATATTCTCTTTACATTAGCGGTTGTGCCACTAATAATGAAGGGGTTAATCCACCCGCCACCCCCTTCAGCCCCCCACCAGATACCCAGTAATGAGCAGGGGTAAGTACTGCTTTTATTTACTTTTAGTTCCCATTGATTGCTAGATGTGGCAAATAGGGGTTTTGCCCATTACTTTGTGTTGTGGGGTCGGGGGATGAAGGGAGTATTGCCCCGGGGAGGATGGTTAGGCCTCCAGGGGTGTCTGTGTGTGTGCGGGGGGGGGGGGGGGGAGGGAGGGTGGTTATCTCCTTTATTACCTTTGCGGTTAGCCACTAAAGTAATAAAGTTCTGCTTTTATTCTATTTTAATCTTTAGCACATACAGTAGAATTGAAGCAGGGGGTCTTTGGAGCTGAACCACATTACTTTCAGGTCCAGAGAACCACTGATTCCTGAGGTACACGCAGTATAGGGTGCCGGTATTTCCTGCAAGTTTAAATGTCCCGTCACATGGGCCATGACGCGGGACATTTAAACTTGCTAGAGATACTGGCCCCCAATACGGATGCCAGTACCACGGGAAGTAGGGGGTCCGCGGACCTGAAATTAATGCAATTCCTTTCCGGAGACCCCCTATGTACTAAAACCAATAATAAATATAATGAGATTGGCTGTAAGAGCTAATTGGTTAATTTATCAAGTGGAGTCCATTGCCCTGCCTTTAGCAAGTGTCAGTAAAGGGGAGGGAAGAGTTTAACTCCATAGTATAAATAATCCAGTCCCCTCTGTAGTTTCAGTTTAGTTTTTAGTTGTGTTTTTAGGTTTAGAGTTTTAACACTTTGGAGATAAACCCAGTTAGGTGCAGCTATGGCAGTGGCCCCTTGGTTTAGTGAGCGCCTGAAGATTACCAGTATAATGGGAGCAGGGAACAAACAAGTATCCAGTGAAGGTACCTTCTAGCTCTAAGTTTAGCAGATGGCGCCATTGGGATGTTTTTCCCCCTCTCATCAACCCCTAAAGTCCTTTAAGCACAGTACCCCCTCAACCAAGCTGAACAGTGAGTAACCCCTGTGGGTTTATGCATATGTTTCTATATCTATAGTCTATGGGACAACTTATGTACTAACATATGTGTCATTGCACACTATGTACTAGTCCCTTCTCCCTATTAGGGAATTCTAATCACTCACAACCTCAGTACAGAGGTCCAGGCGGTTATATATATGCACCTATGGGACTGTTCTATATTGGATGCGCCGGTCACCTCTACTCCCCCTCAACCGAGGCCTGGAAATCATCTGTGGGAGAAATTATTTTGCTGCTATTAAAGATTTGTTTAATAAAGATAAATTATATATGGGTGGGTTTACTGGCTGTGCTGCTTAAACCAGGCTGTGCTCAAAGCTGTGAAATGCAGCAAGGTTAAGCTTATAGGGGACCATGTTATATGGTTTTGAAGCAAGAGGTGGCACATTTGCATGTAATTTCTCAGAATCCCTTGCTGCAGTGAAAGCACTGTGTGCTGGGTGATAATGGTGAAAGGCGGGGCTGCAGACCTGTCTAAGACATGTAAATGAGCATACAGTAATATTTCCATTTGAGATTTATATATAATTTTTTTATATATTATATATATATATATATATATATATATATATATATACAGTGCTTGACAAATCACCCAAAAATCTACTCGCCGAACCAAAAAATCTACTCGCCACCTAGTCCCGCCCCCAACTCCGCCCCTAGTCCCGCCCCCAACTCCGCCCCTAGACCCGCCCCCAACCCCGCTTTAAAATAAAATATATAAATAAAATATTTAATAAATTCCTAGTAAGAACAACATTCGTTTTTGACATAAATGTATTTATTGTATTACATTATACTACAATTAGTCCTTGTTACGTGTGTGTGTGTGTGTGTGTGTGTGTGTGTGTGTGTGTGTCGGATGTACAAATAAAAGCCAGATGTGAATGACTAGTTTCCCGAACCCCTTAACCAGTGTCTGGACGTCGCCGCTTCACAATATCTAAAGCAGCAATCCCGCCTGGGATCTTACCTGATTCGCAGTCCCTCAATGTCCATGTACCCTCATTCCCGCAATGTTATACATTGGAGGGGATGTGTTCCCTACCTGTCTTCTGGGTTAGGGGGGGTTCCGATGTCTTCCGTGTGAAGCTTGAGTCAGATCTGGAAGAAAGCAGTATAAGTTATTTCTGTGTAGTTAGGGCAGTTAAGATATATAGGGTAAATAAGATATCCAGATCCAGAGTGTGAGACAGACATAGAGTGTGGGTGAGAGACACAGAGTGAGACACAGAGAGAGGGTGAGAGAGGGTAAGAGAGGGTGAGCGTCAGAGAGTGAGAGAGAGAGAGTCAGAGAGAGAGAGAGTCAGAGAGAGAGAGAGTCAGAGAGAGAGAGAGTCAGAGAGAGAGAGAGTCAGAGAGAGAGAGAGTCAGAGAGAGAGAGAGAGTCAGAGAGAGAGAGAGAGTCAGAGAGAGAGAGAGAGAGTCAGAGAGTCAAAGAGAGAGAGTCAAAGAGAGAGAGAGAGTCAAAGAGAGAGAGAGAGAGAGAGTCAAAGAGAGAGAGAGAGTCAAAGAGAGAGAGAGTCAAAGAGAGAGAGACAGAGAGTCAAAGAGAGAGAGGGGGGGTCAGAGAGAGAGAGTGAGAGTCAGAGAGAGAGAGTCAAAGAGAGAGAGAGAGTCAAAGAGAGAGAGAGAGAGAGTCAAAGAGAGAGAGAGAGTCAAAGAGAGAGAGAGAGAGAGAGTCAAAGAGAGAGAGAGAGAGAGTCAAAGAGAGAGAGAGAGAGAGAGAGAGAGAGGGTCAGAGACAGACAGAGAGAGAGGGTCAGAGACAGATAGAGAGGGTCAGAGACAGAGAGAGAGAGAGAGAGAGAGAGAGAGGGTCAGAGACAGACAGAGAGAGAGAGAGGGTCAGAGACAGATAGAGGGTCAGAGACAGATAGAGAGGGTCAGAGACAGACAGAGAGAGAGGGTCAGAGACAGACAGAGAGAGAGGGTCAGAGACAGACAGAGAGAGAGGGTCAGAGACAGATAGAGAGAGAGGGTCAGAGACAGATAGAGAGAGAGGGTCAGAGACAGACAGAGAGAGAGGGTCAGAGACAGACAGAGAGAGAGGGTCAGAGACAGACAGAGAGAGAGGGTCAGAGACAGACAGAGAGAGAGACAGAGACACACAGAGACAGAGAGGGCGAGAGACAGAGAGGGCGAGAGACAGAGACAGAGACAGAGAGGGCAAGAGACAGAGAGGGCGATAGACAGAGACAGAGAGGGCGAGAGACAGAGAGGGCGAGAGACAGAGATAGGGTGATTGGGGGTGTGATTGGGTGGGTGGGGTGACAGGGTAATTGGGTGGGGTAATTAGGTGGGGTGACGGGGTGATTGGGTGGGGGGACGGGGTGATTGGGTGGGGTGATGTGGTGGGGTGACACTTCAGGTATCCTACACCTACACACGCACACACACTCTCTCATACATACACACTCATACACACACTCGTATGCATGCACCCACACACCCAGCATGTCACACACACACACACACCCAGCATGTCACACACACACCCAGCATGTCACACACACACCCAGCATGTCACACACACATCCAGCATGTCACACACACATCCAGCATGTCACACACACACACACACACACACATCCAGCATGTCACACACCCCCAGCATGTCACACACACACCCAGCATGTCACACACACATCCAGCATGTCACACACACATCCAGCATGTCACACACACATCCAGCATGTCACACACACACACACACACACACACACACACACACACACACACACACACACACACACACATCCAGCATGTCACACACATCCAGCATGTCACACACACACACACACACACACACACACACACACACACACACACACACACACACACACACACACACACACACACACACACACACATCCAGCATGTCACACACACACACACACATCCAGCATGTCACACACACAGACCCAGCATAGCACACACACAGACCCAGCATAGCACACACATAAAGACAGATAGACACAGCATCCTTTGGACACAAGGAGGGAGGGGGGTCGGGCTGTGGAGATGGTAATGCATGAGGCAGGGGGAGCACTTACTTCCTCTATAAAAAGCACTGGAAAGGATTGAGGACGTCACTGCTCCTGCTCATATATAGCAAACCAGCCAGCCCAGGCGCTTCAAACACAGACCCAGCATAGGTCACACACACACACAGCATGTCTCTCTCTCACACACACACACACATCCAGCATGTCACACACACAGACACACACAAATCCAGCATGTCACTCACACACACACACACACACACACACACACACACACACACACACACACACACACACACATCCAGCATGTCACTCACACACACACACACACACACACACACACACACACACACACACACACACACACACACACACACACACACACATCCAGCATGTCACACACACACACACACACACACACACACACACACACACACACACACACACACACACACACACACACACACACCCAGCATAGCACACACACAGACCCAGCATAGCACACACATAAAGACAGATAGACACAGCATCCTTTGGACACAAGGAGGGAGGGGGGGGTCGGGCGGGCTGTGGAGATGGTAATGCATGAGGCAGGGGGAGCACTTACTTCCTCTATAAAAAGCCCTGGAAAGGATTGAGGACGTCACTGCTCCTGCTCATATAGAGCAAACCAGCCAGCCCAGGCGCTCAGCACACACACACACACACACACACACACACACACACACACACACACACACACACACACACACACACACACACACACACACACACACACACACACACACACACACACACACACACACACACACACACACACACACACACACACACACACACACACACACACACACACACACACACACACACACACACACCCAGCATGTCACACACACACACACACACACACCCAGCATGTCACACAGACCCAGCATAGCACACACACACAGACACAGCATCCGTTGGACACAAGGAGGGAGTGGGGGGGGGTCAGTGATGGTGCGTGGGTGCGTGGGCTCCTGATTGGGATCGATGCTGGGCTGGGAGGGGGGGGGGTTAGTGATGCTGCTTGGGTGCGTGGGCTCCTGATTGTGATCGATGCCGGGCTGGGGGGTCGGGAGGGGGGGGGGGGTCAGTGATGCTGCTTGGGTGCGTGGGCTCCTGATTGTGATCGATGCCGGGCTGGGGGGTCGGGAGGGGGGGGGGGTCAGTGATGCTGCTTGGGTGCGTGGGCTCCTGATTGTGATCGATGCCGGGCTGGGGGGTCGGGAGGGGGGGGGGGAGGGGTCAGTGATGTTGTTTGGGTGCGTGGGCTCCTGATTGTGATTGATGCCGGGCTGGGGGGTCGGGAGGGGGGGGGTCAGTGATGCTGCTTGGGTGCGTGGGCTCCTGATTGTGATCGATGCCGGGCTGGGGGGCCGGGCTGGGGGGTCGGGAGGGGGGGGGGTCAGTGATGCTGCTTGGGTGCGTGGGCTCCTGATTGTGATCGATGCTGGCTGGGGAGGATGGGAGGGGGGGTCAGTGAGGCAATGGTGTACTGTGGCAACGGTGTACTAACCTTCAAGCAGAATACAAAAGGAAGGATGATTCGTGTGCGTGGGCTTATATAGAGCCTGTAGCTGGCAAAAAAAAAAAAAAACCTTGCATCGCGCCAAGTCCCGTCAAACCAATCAGGAAGAAGGATTTTGAAAAAAAATGTTTTTTTTTTTTTTTTAAACAAGCATAGAACCGCGTGCGCTGCGCGGCCATGAGGCTGAGTCGCCAGGAGGCCAAATCTTGTTGGCCCTGGCGACCTGGCGACCTGGCGACCTGGCGACCGTATTTGTCGAGCACTGTATATATATATATATATATATAAGTCCCTGTCGCTCATTCTTTTTTCCATGTCTGCTTCTCTCAACTGAGATAAGACCCCAGAATCTATCTATGTGAAGCTGTTAGCAGTTGAAAGGTGATCACTTTAACATTGACCCCTGGGGATGGGTTACATATTAAACGATTGCATAAGTATAAGCAGGTAAAATAGAATGAATAACCTCTGACTTTATAATAGGCAAACAGAACATACAGTGATATAGTATCCCATGTGATTTGAACGTTTTTGTAATGGCAATTATCACTCTGCCTCTTAGCATTGAAAACTCATCAAAAGAAGGTTACTGTATGTCAGACAGATGCTCTGATTTATCCTCTCCTGGAATGGAAAATAGCAATACGTCTTTAGCCTTCCCAGCCAAAGGCGTATATCTGGATCCTTAGAATATAACGAGCTGTTGGACCACAGTCTGGATCCTGATGACTGGGCCAGATTTTTCTCTCGCTGAAGATGATAACAATTACAAATGCTACAGAGCTCTTGGAGAGGGGGGCGAGCAGGGAAGGATCAAAAAAAAAGGATGCCATGATTTTTTACCACGAAAATAAACGTATTTATTTAAAAATCTCAACAGAAGAAAAATATTTCTTCACAAATAATATGTCAACGAAACAGCAGCAATTACTGTATTCTTCAATAAGGCAACCTCTCACCCAATGGGGGCACTGCATTTTGAGGGGCAGGGATACAACCCAGGGGGAGACTGGGTAGTATCCCTGTGTGCTAAATCTTGGACTAGGTGATCCTCTTTACTTGAGAGACAGATTCAGCTTGCCTAAGACATCTGGTTCTTTAAAGGTCTCCTGGAGTCCTCCCTACCTGCTGTTTAGCTAGCCCTCCAGCTGCTTTCCTTAGACTGCATTATGGTGGCGCCATTTTAACTGCTTGTGTTCCTGGTTCTTTTTTTCCTGAACTATTTATCTAGACCTGATATTTTTAGTCATACTAATTACAAGTGAAATGAACTATTTATAACATTTCTAAAGCACTTCCCCTTCTTAACTAACTACATGGGAGTGTGAGGACAAAACATAACACATTGGCCCATTATTAACCACGTAACATATTTACAATTACCCATCAGTATAATAACAAATACAGTTATATATTATAGTATAACAAACATCCAATTCTGGGCATACAGCCTGTATAGTGCTACACATTTGTACATATAATTGAATGCTCTAAGATCCTGAAAAACAGGTACATTGGGTAACATCTGGACTACCCGAGTGACACATTAAGGATAATCCATTGGAAGGATAATTGGATCTTTATGAAGCACAGTGTATGGATATACTGAAAATCTCAGATGGCCTTGTACAGGCTTACTACCCAAAGACTTCATAAACATATAGTGATGTCTGTATATAATGACATCATAAAGGATGGTACTGTATGCTGGATTTAAAGGTGGGGGGGAAATTCTTCAAACACAACAAAGAATATTTTGATTCTATATATATCAATGAGGTGCACAATATTTTTATTCTGTATTATTTTGTTTTATCATTATGAATTAAATACATCATTGAAATAAATATCAGATTTTTTGGGGGGATCAATGCCTCCTAGTTTTCCAATATTTTTAGTTGGTTTTATTTTAGAGAATCCACTACAAAGACAGTAAACCAACTATTATCACTCTACAACCACTGAATCAAAGCTGGCAAATGTTAAACTATTGAACTTACAAGGTTTAGTCATTCCTACTGTATATAGCTCCCATTCATTTTTAAGACTAATGATAGAAACCTTTGCTGCTGAGTTTCATATCCGTTTCAAAGCCAACATTTATCATGTAACTTTTGAAGGATCTTGCTTCACTAGGCTTCCAGTTGCTTTGAATGTTAGTTAGAAAAAAAATGGCTTTTCCACTACTGCATGCTTTGGAGTTTAGCCTTATGAATCTACTTTCTTACATTCAATTTTATATGTTGATTTTTCAAGATCTGAGCTGCTCCAACCATATGTCATTTTTATAAAAGACAAAGATTGTTGTGTATGAGTATGTTATTCATACGAGTAAATGGAGGACATTATGCGGGTCTAATCCATCTGGCAAATTAAAGTTACAAATGTGATCATTATGTTTAGTATAACATCATTGGGAAAGAAATTACTTTTCACAGGCTTAAACTGTACATTTCTGCCTCCAACAATAAAGAATTTTTAAGTATTCCAAGTGCATATAGGATGTCAATTAAAATGTCATGCACCATGGACGTTTTGACTATATTTCAAATCTATGTTTTAGTGAATTTGAAACGTTAATAATTTCTTAACCATTTTTTTGACCAACGGAGGAGGAAATGGTTAGTTCCATTTTCATAGGAGTAATGGCTTTGTGGTATGAGACAGGATCATGGAGGGAGAGGCCTCATTTTAAATATTGTGTCTTGAATGGGGCTGTGTCAGGTGGAGATTATTTCTCAAAGTCTCGCGGCTGCAAAACTTGGATAGAACTGGTACATATAACACTCTAGGATTATGGCACAGAGGCATAACTGGAATCGTGGGGCAACAAAATGGCACAGTTATATTAAAAAGAAGAAATCACAATCATTTAATTATAATTTTTTTCTTTGAAACCTTTGCCTCATTTTACTGTATTCTCAGCTGTTTTGTTTGTTACAGTATATAGGCCCTCTCTGCTTTCTCCCAAATAGAAATCAACGATATATTTTTGTTTAAATCTAGCGCTATTTTAATTTTTTTAGCTTAAAGGAAACTTTAGTGAGTAAGCCCCCTTTTCTTTTTTTTGTTGCACACATCAAAAATACATTTCTAAGCTTTTTTTTACCTTTACTTTACTATGTACAGTGTTGTATTCAACAATAGGGCTATGTGACCAAGAAGGTATTTTTATTATTTCCAATGTAAATGATTTAACTGTTCATCTTAACCAATGCATGTGGCTTGTGTTTCAACACCATTAGTGGTTTATTTGCATTTTTGTGCTCTACACTATTGAAATCATAATATTTTGGCGAGTGGTCATAAAAGATCCTTAATGATTATATAATGACATATTTAGTAAGTGAGGCAATGCCATTAAACACCTTCCCAAGAGCTGGAGACCAATCACAGAACGAGGGCTCTCCTCTGATGGGAAAATCCGTGTCGTATGCGGTGATCATACCTCTGGAACAACCTACAGAGGTGGGTTTTAGAAGAGTGGGAGAGTCGAACTGACTAATGTGGCTAATACCCAGCAATGGTTGCCCTAGTCAGCCTGATATTTCTCGCAGAGATAGGCTCCTCTAAGTCTGAGCTGAACAAAGGGTCTGCTCTTAGGGCATTGTTCCCCAGACTGGAGTCAGCACTCCTCTTCACTCCTAACTCTGAAGCACGTCACCTTCCAGATTTGAATAGCAGTCCCAGATCTATGTGCGCAAGCTGGCTGAGTGAATTACCAGCCCTGCACACAGAGAAGGCAGAAAATGCAAGTATCACATTTCAAACAGTTGAATACATGTTACAAAATACATTAACAAGGTGGATAACATGTTAACCCTTGGGTATCCACTTAGACGGGCAGGGCTTAACCTTTATTATAAGAGCCACATTGCCCATACCGTCACAGTAGGGTCCTATGTATATAGGACCTTATAACGTTTTCTAAACAAAGATGCCCCTATTTTTAAAATGTAATATGCAACACATGGTAAAGGCAGGTAAAAGGCTAGATAATAAGCAGTAACTATCTCATTTGTTGAAGGTAAATCCCAGACTCTTCCATTTCTTCTCAGGACACCTCTATCCTCTTTCTCTGTGTGATGTGATGTGATATCTCCTTCATTAATTATATCAAGGTGAAGTGTGTATTACTGATATTACTGATAGCCATAATGTGAAAAGACTTAAAAACAAAAGCTTTTATTCCTTCATGTTAAAATCATGACCGACTGGTTTCAGCATACCAAGGTGCCATCATCATTGTATACATAACCCTTAGACCCTTAAAGATATTTCTTGGGCCCTCATAATCGCTAGACAACTCTTATCGTATTGACATACAGTACACTATAATTTTCATACCGCAATATCATTTCAATTACATACATACTAAGCACACTATTAACCAAACACACACACACCTCTAGGGCACACTGCTACCTTCACACAGATAGCTGTGCAAACGTTCTTGGGGCATTGTGCTGCTGCCCATGGACAAGGTGCTTTTTACAGATGTCCACAGAGTAAATGATCACTCACTTTTGCTGAGAGGTGTTGAAAAGGAGAAACCAGTGAGGGAAAGGTGAGTAGAGATAGAGGAACGGAGAAGCGGTCAAGCAGTGGAAAAAGAGGAGTTGGAGGAAAAAGGAGAGAGGAAGATATAAAAGTAGAATAGAGCAAAGGATGAAGAAATGAATGGGCAGGATTTTAGATTAGATGAAATTTGGGGTATTGTTGTTAGGGTGAAGATGATGTGGACAGTGGGATGAACAGAGAGGTACAGCGCTGAGCACCAATCAACATAAAATGAGTAATGAGCGATAAGATTGACCACTCTGTGATATTAAAGTACCTTTCACAGGTACACACACCTCAACGAGATGATGATAGCAGCAGGGTTGTTGGAAAGCCTGTTGCTGGTGTTCTGTCAGTACTTGTCACTGTTGAAAGCATTTGGGGCCTCCATACGGCCATGGGCTTATATATCAGACCAGACACCTGGTCAGTGGAATTTGTAATTTGTAAGTGTAGCCATGTATCTTTTTTGGCTATAAATCTGCCCTGCCTAACATATAAGCCCTGGTACCAATGCAGGCAGTGTTAGGGTTAATCCAAGTTTTCCCCTGCAGTAAACAGCTTCCTTGAGTGACAGGGGGGGAGGCGGACTAAGGCCTTTGTACTGCCCAATCAGGGGCTCAGACCTTGAGCCCTCCCTCTGGTTACAAAAGGGGCTGCACAGCCAAATGTAGAGGAGTCTAGTGCTAGGGAGTGTGGAGTCAGGGCTCTGACCACCTTCCTTCCCCTCCCTTAGGGGTGAGGGATTACTTCCCCCTATTCTACTAGGTAATAGGGGAGGAGATTAGGATAGACCCTTGGGGCCTCAAGCCTCCTGGGTTGAGTCCAGTGACCATCCAGAAGAGGGAGAAGAGTGTACCGTTGTATACTGTATCCTGTTGGAGAGAGAATAAATACGTTCCTGTTTATTATCTACTCCGGCCTGAGACTGCAATTAATCAGGTGGAGTATCAGAGAGGGTTCTCTTGCAGGGATTGCATCCAGTGCTACTGGAGCCTGCTGGAGATGGAGGCGCTGCACCAGTAAGAAAGAACCAACCATCACCCTGAAAGCCTGTCCTGTCTTCCCCATTAACACCGGCGAAAACTCAGCATCCTGTGAGCCAGCACTAAAACACTGTGTAATAGTGAGATCTTGCAGAGGGTGGGGGAAAACCGATATGCTGGAAATTGGTACCAATTTTATCCTGCCCCATTTACATCTGTTGCACAAGTGTTTTGTGTTCCAGGGTAGCCTGCATTTATTTCGTCTGAATTTTTTATTTATCGTTTTTCATTTTTAGCAGCTGTCTTTGCATGACAGTATTTTTTTGTAGCAGCTGTGTGAGCACGCATGGTTTGATTGAGATGACAGATGTCATGTTTTTCCACCATTTTAGGACCATTCCGTAATTTTTTCAGCCATTTTAACATCAATGCGATATTTATCTCAAACAAATAACGCAAGTTTTCATGGCACAACGCGCATTGTTTACGATGGTAGAAATATTGATGTATACCTACTTATTTTTGCGGTATTAACGTGCACAGGTTTTTTTTTTTACATTAATGTACTTTTACCTAAGTTTGATGTTTGCGGCCCTTAGTCTCTAAATATACAGAGATCTACATTGTTTATACAGAGAGGCGGTGGTGAGAAATCAGTACCATAAGTATGACTCATGAGCTTCAAATCGTGAGGTCATAGGGGAACTACACTGGCGACACACTTTATTCGAGCTCGGCTAGTCCCACGAATTCGGGTATACCCGGGTGTATTGAGGTTTGTGACTGTTTTCTGCCCGAGTACATTGGGTTATTTTCCAAGCAGGGATTGAAGCATTTTATTCCCACTGGCTGCAATACTGCACAGTATATATATATATACTGCATTACAATTCATGAATTTATGCCATCTGGTAGACACGCGAAGCATTGCAGCCTATTAAATCCTAATCATTATCATTTAACAGATCAGCCGCCCGTCAGCCAGGCATGAACCCAGGCTGGGAAGGCAAACGCAACGGGGCTTGTCAGAGGTGAGGAGCGGCGCATTCCAGGTATCTGCCAGGTACATACTGGGTATTTGCTCGAATAAAGTGTGTCGGTGCAGTACCCCATTAAGTTACGCTGTGCTTTACACCATCATTTTTATTTAATCCCGGGGCCATGATTCAGAAGTAATGTCACCAGTTTTTATTCGGGGGGTGGGAGGTGGGGATAAAGGGCAATTGTCTCATTCCTGGTTGAATCACAGTCTTTCACTAAATGCTGGCAGAATAACAGTTGTATGCACAAAAAGTCCCTGAAATGTATTTAAGCCAATCATAACTTGATGTACGGAGTTTCCTGCATTGTATACTCTAAGGACATATTGAAAGATATATTAATGCAAATATACTATTTCTATTAAGGGGAAAATGAATGAACACGTTAATAGAAAGCAGTTGCATGCATTTTTTCACTTTTATATTAAATCATATGAAACGTACTTACATTTTTATATCCAATTAATTTAATAGATTGGAGTATTTTGGAACTATACATAATTTTAATTTCCTGAATGAATAAAAGTTTGGATACCCTTCCTCGTTTGAATACGTATCCAGATACTTCACAATACAGATGATACTACTATTTCATAGTTTTGAAAGGACTACAGCACCTGTTAAAATTAAAATGAAAGTTTATTTTAACATTTGTTATATTTAATACTCACTTTTTCCCACAGAAGTAAAAATAACTGGATGTATTTTTTTTTCCCTGAAAAAATTAAAAAATAATAATCCTGTTTCAGAGAAAAGGATCAGTTTGATACCACTTCGGAGACATATATTTCATTTTGTTTTCACTTGTATGAAGTTTTTTTTAAAGCTGCGGTTAGACGCAGTTAGGATATGTTGGGAATTAATTTTATTAAAAGCATCTACATTTAAAGCAGCAACAAAACATTGTTAATGTTTTACTTAATTAGCAAGTTATTCCTTTAATATACTGTACAGCCAGGACTTGTACTACACAAATATTAATTTGCAATTGTTCTATTGGTAAATATATCAATTTATCATACTAAACATTTTTGCTGTTATTTTAAAAGGGTGACTTTAGTAAAAATGTCTATATTTATATTAAGCAATATGGTATCAAATGCATTAGATAATTGTCCCAAATATGTAGCCTATAATAGGATCCCCTTTGTTCAGGAGATTGGCCTGTAACTCTATGCAATGCAACCTAGCCCCTCGAGCAGTATACAGGTCTTTTAGAATGGCTAATAATTCATATTTAATATTTATATAGCATTGATTGTGTACTCAACACTTGCAATAGGGAATAACCCAACAAAACGGCATATAGAAGAATGTAGAGACAGACAAGAAAATGTAACCTAATATGGGCACTCTGGATGATTGGTGGATGATTTAAAAATATATATTTTTATTAATATCCAATTAAAAGAAAGGTCGTTATAACGAAGATTAAATACAATGGTGATCCTGTTTTATAAACACCATGTTAAAAGCTCAGGATCAAATACATGTGATAAGGTACATATGTTCTATCACCTGCAAGAAAGTGGACCAAGTTGTCCATCTCAAAACAGGTGGATCTAAGTGTCCGCTACCATTGGATAAGGGCTTGAACTATGTGGTCTGCTAATCATAAGCTGTAGCTAAATGAGTGCCTACACCCTTACTATTCCCTAACCCAACATTGATGTATAGTGGGTCAAGTACCTTTGCCAGGTCTGCCTAGTTAACATGTAATGCCGATGTAACAGGGTATGTCCAGCTGTACCTGTTTCTCTCCACATAGTGTATCTGCTATGTAAGCCCTGTTAAGACCAAGGCATTAGCAGGTTAATCTGTGGGCCATTGACCCACCCCCCTTCTGCTTCCCCAGAAAGTGAAGGAAGGTCTGTGGTGTGTACAGCCTTTTGTAAGTGGGTACAGTCCATGAACCCGCCCCTTCCAGAAGTTTGTAGCGGAGTAGCCTAAAGTTAGTGCGAGTCTTTCTCTGGCAGCATTGAGAGAAGGAGGCAGAGAGTCTTCCTTTCCACCTTGGAGAGAGAGGATGTAGGAGAGTGTGTCTCTCTCTGAGCCCTGGTTAGGGTGAAGGAGGGTGAGCCAGGTGGGAGCTGTGAGTCTTCCCCCATGGTGGGGTAAGCGTGCTCATACTGGGCTGGCTAGCTTAATGACCACCTGGAGCAGAGCATTAGAGAAAAAAATGCACCGTCTAGAAGTCCTGGAACGAGTGGAGGATGATTTGCTGTTAACAGAACTGATGAAGGATGCCTGTTATAAAGTCCCTTTCGAGATACCTCTGCCTAAGGTGTCAGTTCCAGAGCTGGAGGGAGGTATGTGTGTAGTGATGGGGACTGATGCCTACACTTCGTGGGATCCATCACTGCTGGAGGCACTGACACCATTGTGAAGAACCCAGAGCCCTGTGCGAGCCAGTCCTTCTATGTCTCAGAACATAAAACAGACCACTCAGACCTCCTGCAAACCAATAGGTAGAGCACCACAACAGCGAGGTAATGCGCCCACTTCCACACACTAGTCCCTAAGTGAGTTGGGGGTGGAACACGTGTTACATTTGGAGGCGCTGCTGAGATGACAGGACAGGCTTTGAGTGCAGCAGCAGGCAGCAGGCAACAGGCAGCAGGCAGCAAAAAGCAGCAGAAAGGGGCCAGGCCCCTGAAGCTACACCAGGGACCTTGGGCACGGAGCCGAGTTAAAAAATGGGGGAGTTTCTCTCTGAAGCTACACCAGGGAGGGGATCAGCCTAGACCCTTGCCGAAAAGAGACTGTGTTGGGGCATACCCTGAGGGCAAGACACCAGGGAATGTGGTTATCCTTCACCAGCACACATAGTTTATAGTTGGGGCGCACCCTGAGGCTACACCAGGGAACGTGGATACCCTTCTCATGCAGCTCGTGTACACATTTTGTGACATTGTATTAGCCTGGACTTAATACGTGTTCCAGGGGCAGAGCACTAGCCTGGGGTTAGTGCTTGCTCCAGATTCTCAAAATGGCGTCCACCACGCGGGTAGATGCACGTGCGTGTGGGTACTCCAGTCCAAAATGGTGTGTCCACCAAGCAAAACGGGACCGTGTGGGCTGCAGTGCAAGGTGCTGAAAATTGCAAGAGAAAGTTGTAAGCTTTTGGCGCCAAGCAGAGGTATCGCCCAGTGAGCTGAATGGCCTAGGACAAAGCCAAGCCTAGCTTGTGATCTTAGCCCCACCTCTGAGATTCCCCCAGGGTAGGAGCTGGTGTGGAGCAGCCAATCAAGGCTGTTGTGAGGGGTGGGAGGAGTTTGCAGAGCGGACCCCAGTGCCATTCTACTAAGAGAAGAGCAAGCGAGCAGAGCTACTGAATACACGTGAGGCTTCCCTGTACTAAAATGGCTCTCTTTACTGAAAATGCTGAATTAGAAGCAACCAACTACTCTCTCCCTGGCGCTGCCTTGTGGTAAGAGTGGGAGGAAGCTATCACCTGCATTGCATATGTGCCCATTGTCGTCTGCCTGGAGGGCCCTTTGGCCTAGCAGCGTGGTGCCAACACTGTGGCACTTATTTTCTGCAGGCGGCTAGACCAGTGCTTGCAGAGATGTGCTTATCACCACTGCGAGTCGTTACCCCAACCAGTGCGGCCTCATTCCAGTTCCCCTCCACCGCGGATGCTGTGGGACCGTGTGCTCTTGTGAGCGCTGCCGGAGGCATCTGGGGTCCAGTGCCACCTTATAGTATCTACCCTACCTCAGTGGCGGAGTATGCTGTGGGCCCGTGCACCCTACCGTGGCCGTGGTGGCCTACAATGATGGTACAGCCCCAGGCCAGGGATCAGTACCGACCAATGATAGGGGTAAGTGGACTGCCCCAGGGGTGTCGGGAGTGGGCCCTCGGCTGACCGCAGAGCATGGTAGCTCCTTAAGTATGGTCGCCCGGGCAATTGGCTCGCCCTGTCATTGCGTCCTGGTGACGGTGTCCCTCCTAGAGGAAGATTTATAAGCTGCGGGACATGTGGAAGAAAGACCCCCACTTACCTGCGCTGCCCAGACGAGTTCCGGTCCAGAAGTACCCGTTCCAGCAGATGCGGAGGTTCCGGAGCCATCAGATCGATCTACAGCTTCAGACGTTGGAGGAGTCCGTCGACCACCTGCAGAGACAACATTGGATGTCCCCCACGTTGCCGTGGTTGAGCCGTCCTGTTCTTCTGTTGCAGCAGAGCCGGTCGCAGCTTACTCGATGGTAGCAACGGTTGCGGCCTCGTCCAGTGTGCAGCCTGGTGATGAGCTTCCAGTCTCACCGGAAGAGACGTCATCCATGGCGCCAGGCGGTGGTTGCACTGGAAATCTTGCAAAAATGGCGTCCGGGAGTGATGTCACCAAGGCGGCGCCCGCGGAGCCAGTCACACTACCGCTGGGCCCTGAAGTGGTGTGTGTGGACCTGGCTCCACAAGGTGTCGCCCACAGAAAGAAAAGTCCCTGTGCGAAGGGAAAGAAGAATGTTCCTGCCCTTGTGCCACCCCCTGCTGGACTAGGTAGAGGATACCGCTTGGAAGCAGTTAAGACATCACTCCCAGTTAAAGGGGAAGTGAAGTCCTGGTCTGTATCATCTAATAAAGATGTGTTTGAGTCCAGGCCCTAGTTTTAAGTACCCCATCTGTTACTGCCCCGATACTGGACTTTCAGGACTTTGCCAAGATTCACTCAGCCCCTGCCACTGCCCCGTCATCCACGTGCAGTTCTCAGGGTGTAAAACATATTAAACCTGCAGTACAGGGGTTTGTATTAACAAAATTCCCTGACGAGATATATATTAATAGGGGTTAAGTGATGGTTCAGACTCAGATGGGGATAGATCTGTCTCCAGGTGCATTACGAGGCTGGGAAGAGGAGGATCCGCCACTGTTCCGGATTTGGCTGCATCATAGGGCACACCTGTGTGCACCAGCAGCCTATAGGATTCAGTTTCCTGGTTCCGCCCTGGCTCTCCATTGGAGGATCTCCCTTCATATACCCTGTTGCTGTAGACACTCATTGCTGAGCATAGTATTGTGTGATGCCGTGCCTTGCTGCATTCTGTTCCTGTATCTCCTTGTTTGCCTTTTCATGTCAGTTGATCCTACCGCTGCCTGATCCTGCTATGTACCTTGGACTCCGCACCTCTCTACTCCTGATCCGGATATCATCCGACCAGTCTCCAATTCTGGAGTACCAATCCTAGTACTCCGACGATCTGCTACTCTCCAATCCTGAACCTGCCTATGTACCAAGATGATCAGCTACTCTCCAATCCCGATAGCCAGGGTGTGCAGCGCACAGCAAAGATGAAAGAGCAGGTCTTGCAATTAAAAGTCCTTTATTATTCAAACATCTGGTTGTGGGACAGCAGCAAACTTCAACGCGTTTCGTTCCAAGAACTTTTTCAAGAAGTGCTGTATACAGTAAAATTGTCAGTTTAAATGCAGCTGTTCGCCCCGTTTTCGCGCCAAAATGACGTCATAACGCGTCATCCGACCAATAGGGTTTCATCTAGCCGCGCATGCGCCGCGCGCCAGAGTGTCCCTGGATCCCTCACAAGCCCCAGCCGAGCACAATCAGGATCGGCACGCCTCTCAGGGCAGCCTCTGCTGTGAGCACGCCTCTGATGGCCGTGTAGGATCCTCCCCCACTCTCCGCTTCCTGCGCATGCGCAGATGGTGCTTCTAAGTCCCCTGATATTGTGAAACCTGAATGACGGTCCACAGTTAACCAGGGGGTATATAAATAAATACTATATGCTATGTGGAGGGTATAATACCCAAATCTGGCCACTGAAACACTGGGCAAACAGCTGGCATAAACACATACAAGGTTAAAAGTGTAACTATATATTAATCAAAAATGATAAGCAGAACATTATATATATAAAGCAATAATTTTTACCAAATAATAAACTAAAGGAATATCAACTTGGAAGAAGATTACTCATATATATTTACACAGTAAATGTATAGACAGATAAAAATATATGGAGAAAAAAAACATATTTAGAAAAAACACATATACATATATAATATATGAATAGCCTTTTGGATTTTAAACAGCACTATTATAACAAAAATAACTTTATTAATTAAAAGAAATATTATTTATAAGAAAAATGTGTATGTATTACATATATGTGATAGTATTAGAACAAATTAAAAAGATGTAATATCTTGTATCTATATTTAAAGAACAGCAGATTGCTTGCTGACATGAATGAAATGGGGTTTAGATTACTTTTAGCATTTATACATCATTATGGGGTGGTGTGCTATATATTGTATATATGGATAAACAAATAATTCTCATAAAAATCTTAATGTCCTGCGGTAAGATCAGTGAGAGTATAAGGAATACAAGCATAAATTATTTCAATTTATTTGGTACTGTATGCATACTTCCAGAGGACCAGAGATAATTAATTAGGCAAATGGCAACACATGTATTAGATAAAGCAGGGCATGTCATTGGGATATATTTACATTGAGTGTGTAACTTTGGGAAACAATGGGGTAGAATAATGGAACTATATGATATACTCAATAGTAACGAAAATATAATTAACTATGATTATTTCAAAAAATGATTAATATTCCATTCTATATTCATCCCATCTGGATACCTAGTATTTAGTGTGAATATCCAGTAGGATTCTCTGCTGTCTAGTGTTTTGACAGTATTTCCCCCTCTTTCTTTTTTACTTATCCTCTCAATGCCCACAAATGAGAAGTTGTTTATACCTCCCTGTGGGCATTCCGTAAAATGCTTTGATACTGGATGATTAATGTCTTGTTTGCGAATTAATCTACAATGTTCCTGCATCCTCGTTTTTAATGCCCTTGTAGTCCTACCGACATATCTCCTCCCACAGCCACATGTAATGAGATACACCACAAGGGTGGTGTTGCAATTAATAAAACTATATATGGTATGGCGTCTATGTGGGCTGTGGGAAAAAATATGTCGAGCAGGCTTCATGAATTTACACATACTACAGTGACTACATCTGAATGATCCTTTGGTAAAGAATCGTTCTTGATCTTTCACAGGTGTAGATATCACACTAGGTGATAAAAAAGTGGCCAATGTTTTAGCTCTTCTATATACAAATTTTGGGCCTTGTTTTGTGTAGTCACGGAGTATGGGATCCATTTTAAGTAATTCCCAGTGTTTATTCACAATTTTGTTCACTTGATAACTTGATTTATTAAATTGGTAAATAAACAAAGGACAAGTCCCATCTTCCTTAGTCTCTTTTTTCTTGGTATTAAGGCAAGAGCCATCCCTTACTCTGGATCCGGACGGTAATAAAGTTCCACGTTCAATTTCCGTTACTTCTTGCAATGTGGCTTGGAGTGTCTCACGATCATACCCCCTCTCAATGAATCTATTTGTCAGTTCCTCAGACTGAGTGACAAAATCGCTGTGTGTTGAGCAATTCCTCCTCAGCCTGAGGTACTGACCCTTGGGTATTCCCTTAATAACAGATCTCGGGTGACAGCTGTCCGCTCTAAGAAATGAGTTCCTGGAATTTGTTTTTTTATAAACATCGGATTGTATGGTTTGGTTAATGTCTATATAGAAGAGAATATCCAGGTAGCTTATATGGTGTGTATGATAATTGACAGTGAGATGAATGTCTAAAGTGTTGTCATTAAGGTAATTAATAAACTCTAATAATGTGTTAGTGCTCCCGTGCCAAATAAAAATAAGGTCATCAATAAAACGTTTATAAAAAACTATATTGTGCCTATATGTGTTTGTGCTTCCATAGATAAAATTATTCTCCCACCACCCCATAAAAAGGTTGGCATAGGAGGGGGCAAAACTCGTCCCCATTGCCGTACCCCGAAGTTGTAAATAAAATTGGTGCTCGAAAAGAAAATAATTGTGAGTGAGTAAGAAAAGTATCGATTCCATAATAAATGTGGTTGTGAGTATAGAACTACCTGGACATTCTATAAAGTGGCGGACAGCTGTCATTCCCAGATCATGTTGTATGATCGAGTATAGGGAGACCACATCCATGGTAACCCACAAATAGTCCTGTTTCCATGTAATTTTTTCCAATTTAGTCAGTAGGTCCCCTGAATCCAAAATAAAGGAGGGCAAAGCTCTCACAAAGGGCTGTAAATATTCATTGACATATTGAGACAAACCATCTCCCAAAGATCCAATACTTGAGACTATTGGCCGACCAGGAGGGTCGACCAAAGTCTTGTGGATCTTTGGGAGATGGTGATATATGGGAATGACGGGATGAGGATTTGTGATAAAGTCTGATTCCGTTTTCGTCAATACGTGTGTGGCCATCCACCCTCCACATAGCATATAGTATTTATTTATATACCCCCTGGTTAACTGTGGACCGTCATTCAGGTTTCACAATATCAGGGGACTTAGAAGCACCATCTGCGCATGCGCAGGAAGCGGAGAGTGGGGGAGGATCCTACACGGCCATCAGAGGCGTGCTCACAGCAGAGGCTGCCCTGAGAGGCGTGCCGATCCTGATTGTGCTCGGCTGGGGCTTGTGAGGGATCCAGGGACACTCTGGCGCGCGGCGCATGCGCGGCTAGATGAAACCCTATTGGTCGGATGACGCGTTATGACGTCATTTTGGCGCGAAAACGGGGCGAACAGCTGCATTTAAACTGACAATTTTACTGTATACAGCACTTCTTGAAAAAGTTCTTGGAACGAAACGCGTTGAAGTTTGCTGCTGTCCCACAACCAGATGTTTGAATAATAAAGGACTTTTAATTGCAAGACCTGCTCTTTCATCTTTGCTGTGCGCTGCACACCCTGGCTATTGGAACCCTTTTACCCTACAGCTGCATGCTTTGGAAGGGAGACCCTGGGAAGGAAAACAATCGTGAGTACATTATACCTGGGGCTAACCCAATGAGGAAGGGGGGGTGTCCTTGGACAACCCACCCCATCATTCAGGGTAATTCATGCCCACCTAAGGTTTAGTACTGTTCATAACTATATGCCCAGGTCAGTCTCCCTTCCATTTACACAGTCCCAGCACTTAGAGCACCATTCACAAACAAACTACTCTCCAATCCCGAACTTGGCTACGTACCCCGATGATCCGCTACTCTCCAATCCTGATCCGGCAAGTACCCTCTACTACTCTCACATCCATACTTCTGACCTGGCTTGCATGACCAATCTACATTCTAGGCGTGCCCGCGTGGCTGTGGGTTGGCAGTACTCAATTACCTACCTCAGCACCGCGGTCGCGCTTTGTTTGTGGTGAACCGGCATCCACAAGGGCGGACTTCGTACCACGAACATTGTATTGGGGGAAAATGTGAGTGGTCATTTTTTGTGAATGTATCCACTAAACTATTTACATTAATACCCTGCACTTAGTCCATTCTTCTTGTGTGCATACCTTGTTTATATGTTCATCTTTGAGCTGATACAAGACTCAGATTGGTAACCACAGCAATCAAGTATTCCAACTATAGGCAAACGAACTATGCAGTCCCAATAACTGTGTGACAGAACCTTGAAAAGGTTTAGAGATAAAACATTCTTTCTTCTTAATGTCCCTTATTGTGAGCCTTGTAATACATTCATTGGAGTATAAGATCAAATCCTTGTGCAGGCTTTTTAAGCATTCCCAGTGCTGTAAGCCCTATCAGTAACAATAAGCTGCATACTGTATGCCACAAGCTAAGTCATGTAATAGTAGTAGCCTTAATGAGGCATAAATCTCTGAGTGGGATTTATTGTGTAATGGGGAAAGAAACAGCCCATAGGGCAAATCAAACCTTTTAACCCCCACACTCAATGAGAAACTACTTAGCGTATAGTGACAGCAGTAATGTAGATAGCACAGGATAGAAACTCCATAGGTAACTCATGATTTGATGAGGTATAGACTCCACAGGCGTGCATCCCATGTAGAGGTATTGGCAATGGTGGAATCCTCACAGGAGGGGTGTATGGAGAACAGCAGGCAGGGAAAAGAACTGGGATACGGCACACCCAAAATTAGTAAAAACCAATTTTTGGGGGAATAGACCAGTGAGACATCCAAAAAAGGGGGGTAAAGGGGGGAATGGTGCGTTTCGGGTGGATGCCCTTTGTCAATGAGTATATATAGTATATTACCCCCATTTTATGGATGTCTCACTTGTCTACCCCCCAATAAATTGGTTTTTACTAATTTTGGGTGTGGCGTATCCCAGTTCTTTTCCCTGCCTGCTGTACTCCACACACACCTCCTGTGAAGATTCCACCATTGCCAAGTATTCCACCTATATGAAATGGGCGACCTCGGTGGGGCACATTGCTGATTTTATCTTGTGAAAGCGTGTGTTCATTCTTTAGGTGTCACAATCACATACTCCGTTTATTATACAGTATTGCACTATGTATTTTTTTTCCTTCATATTGTTCCACATATCTAATGGTTCCTGAGCTCCCCGCTTTTGTCTACAACGTGTATCTTTAAGAATCCACCAGGAGGGTTCAACGTGGGTTGAAGCAGACAAGGAACCACCATAGTATCACTGATTTCTATTTATTATCATTTTATCCACCTGTTCAATGTATTGGATATCACTCATATCACTATATTGTATGTATTATATTTGATATATTTATATAGTTACATGTACACTACTTAGTTTGTTCACAAGGGCACCGGGTGATTATTGTTTTTCTTTTCATATATTATGTAATGTATGTGACCCATTTGTCTGGTAAGAACATCCCAAAAGAATTACCTATACAATTTGAATTGGATCATAGGGGCCACTAAGATCTAGATTATAGGTTGATGAGATGAATGTGCCTTATGAATAAATCCCCCATGGCCCCATTGCCTGTATCTTTCAATTTAGGCTCTCTTGACTAGAGTAGATGGAATACTTATCGGAAATCACAATACAATTCTGATTAATGTTCAGACTGGAATCCTGTCAGATGTACAACATTATATACCCGTGATCCACACAGATATACCCTCTCCCTGTATAGCACATACTTTGACAACCTGTCATTAGGGATTAGAGGACAAGGGAACTAGGATCCAGGTATACAGTATAATATTTATGCGAACCGTTTTAAGTATTAGATGCGGACCGGTACGGATAATGTCACGCCTACCGAACTACATACACAAATAGAACCATATCAAAGGTGGCCACCATAGTCTGAACTATAGATTGATGAGGCAAATATGCCTCAAGGAGATATTCCCATGGGCTTTCCACCTAGCCATTCTACCTAGTCATTTCACTGCTGTTCTTCATATTAGAGCAGATGGAATACTTACCTGAGATTATAAAAACATGATGCACCCACAAAGTAGCGATGTTTCTGAAATAAACACGAGAGATGGAAAACAAGGATCAATACCCTATAATAGAGGCACCATAACAAAGGAAACCTGTTTCATACTATAATTAAATAGCTTTCCTGGCTGTGAGAGGTGGCATTCTGTGTTACTATACTGTAAGACAGCGGGCAACTTGGGGTTAACTTCTCTGAAAAAGGCCCAGAAGTTTAAACACACCCCAATTGATGTGGGTATATAGGGACTAGATAGTAAGTTACTGCTGCTCCCTTGAAGAAGCGTGCATCAGGTTTTTATGACGTCATGACGGTGACATTTGGCAGCGAGGTGGTGAAGCTGGGAGCTCCACGACTGAACGGCTTGTATCTCGGTCTTTCGTTCATTTTTCATGGTTCTCTTGACATTTCCACACTGAATGCCAGTGATTATGTCCAATACGATGAGGACCTCTGTATCCTCCACATTTCAATCACAAATGTCTCACTAGAGTGGCGGACTTGATATTTGGCTTAACCGTATAGACTATGCTCCGTATAGGCCAGGGGAGCGCAAACTTTTTGAGCTGGGCCCCCCTGCCTGCTCCCCCTTGCTCTCAAATTATGCAGCGGGGTCACGTGATGTCACTCCGCATGACACCACGGCATCATTTGATGCCGCGTTGCCAAGGCGACGCATCACGTGATCCCCCGGAATTTAATTTAAATGCATCGGGGAAGAATGTAGGGCCTCTGCAACCGCCAGCGCCCCCCCCAAAAAAATCCCGTGCCCCCCAGGGTATAGGCGTATAGGCAATGCAGAACAGATACATCTTTGACTGGAATGAACTATATACTGCAAATACATGTATACCTACAGAGGGTGCCAGATTTGAATCTAGATAAGGGTTGCCATTTATGGAAAGGGGGATCGTGGGATTTTACATCAGACCTACATTGGATATTACTGCATGTATATGTATTTACTCTGTACTGACGAGGCTTCAACTTACCATTATTAAGCCTGATAAGTAGGTGTCTATGCACTACTACATACCGACCCACTTCTTACGATACCAGCGGCTCGACAATATATAGTGGTGCTCTGTATAGCAACACCGAGCACAATACCCCTATTTGGGGAGACTCGCTCCCAATTATTGATACAATTCCAATATAGGAGTGATATAATTGTAGCCCCGGTAAGTAATGGGGGCTATATATCTTTCTTCTACTGGTGTAAGCCTGCTAATATCAGGCTGCCAGTAGTTATCATGGATTTTCCCTGCTTCAAGCCCTGCCATGATTGGTAAAGGTAGGCACCTGACTCTGTGTGGGAAGGCCTAGACACAGAGGAGGGCCTGCTGACATCATGAGGGGTGGGGCTGACTAAAAACTTAGACTGCCTGTTCCTGTCAGGGACAGTTAGTTGTTGGAGGAGTTGAAGGAGTTATGTCCTGGGAACAGAGAGTGAAGGAGTTCTGTCCTAGGAGCTGAGCGTATTGGAGTCTCTGGTCTGAAAGGCCATGCGGAGAGGGTCAGCTACATTGGAGGAGAGACTCAGAGCCCAGCCTGAGTAGAGCGGACAGAATTATAGTGGTGAACCAATACCCCTCGCCCTGTTCAGGGGGTGGGGGAAGACAATCTAGCCTCACCCAGAGGACATATTCTTGGGGTGGGTGCCAGGGGTATTGATGCCCCATACAGCCCATCCTGCTAGGGTACAGCCTGTAGGAGAGGAGGAAAGACCTGTACACATTTGGAGTTCACTGCTGTATATGAACTGCTGTGTGCCGCTGTGCCTGAAGTGTTGCTGATCTGTTGTGTCAAGGACAATAAAGAGTGCTGCTATTTTATCAGAGACTGTGTGTGAGTTTAAGATCACTCGCCCTGGGACCAGGGCTTCTTCTGGGAGGATCTTAACCTATCCCTATAGGTCTTGCCAGAAGATGGAGGCGCTGCACCGTTGCTAGAGAAGATGAAGGCATATACCCCAGAAGCCTGTCCCTGTTATCCCCAATACCAACACGGGAGACTCAGGCCCTCCTGTTCCTCACAGGTATGCACCACCAACATACACGTAATCTGCCCTCACTACACCCTAGAGGTCCAATCTGCGACCGGGGGGGAGGGGGAGGGGAACATGGGTTACATTTGGAGGCGAGCTGCTGAGATCCAGAACAGGACAGGCTTTCAGTGAAGCAGAGCAGGAAGAGTGAAGTGCACCTTCCGTGCAAGTACTGGAGAGAGTAGGGCATGTAATACCAGGGGTAGTCAGGGGATCGTGGATTCCCACACAGTACGCCCTGGGTGCCCTAGGAGGGTATTGTAAGATGGGTGTGAGGCTATAGCTGTTCTAGTCCCTTGAGGCAGATAGTGTATGGAAACTGGGGGGGTTAGCCTGTTAACTTGTCCAGGGACCATGGCCCAGGGTCTGCACTATGTGTGGCCAAAAGTAGGAGACGCCCGTACCTTAGGGAGATGCCCGGTACACTAGCCAGCACCCACATAAAACACACCACAGAATACTTGTAGGAACCGTCAGCGAGTGCGGTGCACAGAGAAAGAGGTCTGCCTAGCCTGGGGTATGCCAACATCATATCAGTGGGTAAAAGCAAGCACAGAGAGAAAGCATGCAGAGAGCGTTCAGTGAGCAGTTTGAGAGCAGTCAGTGTCTAGGAACGAGTTTTGCACTAGACACTGAGAATAGTGAAATTATACATTTGGTGGGCTCATCAAAGATGGCGACCGTCACTACATGTGCTCCGCGGAGCAAGAAAGAGTCCAAAATGGCGACCGCAGCGCTATCCACGGCCCAGCAGTTAGCAGCCGAACTAAAATGGCGACTCCTGCCAATCCTGGAGCGTGCACGTGAATCATGCAAAGAGACTGTCAGAGAAATGTGGAGGGAGATGTGCAGGGGTTTGGCGCCAAACCCAGATCCCCTGCAAAAGGAGCGGAGCGGCGTGAAAGCCGAAAGCCCACCCACCTGCGCGGTGACTGGCCAACAGACAAGGCCACGTCACACTGAGAGAAGAAGTGCCCCTCCTCTTGTTTCCACCAGAGGGAGGGGGCACAACGAGAGCCAATCAGGAGCGTCCTCCCCAGCGAAGGGAAGGACAGGAAGTGAGAGCGAGGAACTTCACTTCAGCCTGGCATTCGAGGAGAAAGGAGCTAACAAATTGAACTGTTCCACCACTGAGCCACTAATGTCCGAGCTAAGCATGACCACGTTCCTGTTCCTGTTCCCAGGAGGCTTCCTGGTAGTGGAACTCGACGGCCGAGAGTACCTCTGGTGCCTGTGCATACACTGCAGGACACCCGGGCCGGCCCCAAGCACGAAGGCATGATGCCCTCAATGTGGCATGTTCTACATGTGGCCTACCGAACCATGGCCAATGATCAAGACCCCTCGGGGTGCATCTCTGGGAACATTAACGGAGGTGGTGGAGACTGCGAACGAGGCTGCCCTAGTTCCCTGCACCCCTGCTGAGGTGGGAACCAAGGCCCAGCCAACTACCGAGCCGAGCGGAGATCCAGCGGAGAAGAGCGCGACCGCAGTGGAGGTACCGGAGCGGGCCCGTTTCGTACACTACCCACTGGCGGAGCCACAAAAGACCCAGGTGACTCCCTAGAGGAGGATCCGAGCAAGTCATCTTTGGAGGAAGAAGATGGCGTTTCATCGGTGGCGATGCGAAACACCCGAGCTGTAATAAAGAGGGCGGTCCACTTACCGGAGAGAGAGAGTAGACGAGTCCGGACACCTCCCGACGGCGAGCGCTGGTACGGCCTGAGGCCCGTAGAAGTCCCACGGCCGTGGTGACTCCCAGTGCGGCGGAGACGGCGTCGGAGACGGCGTCGGAGTTGGATCCCGAGGGACCCGAGTACATCAGCCTGCAGCAGAGCAGTAAGGAGACTTGACCACCCCCTTACTCCCGCCAGGCGAAGACGGACCCTGCAGAGGACGAGAAGGAGAGGCTTGCGGCCTACTTACCCGTCCGCGGACCCGATGATCCACTTCCGGGTCCGACTGGAAAAGAGGCCCGGGAGCGCTGTTCTCCCCGCGGAGAGCAGCAATGGCCGCTGCAATGGCCGCCCTGCGAAGCCAAGGCCCTTCCAGAGGATCACGGGGCTCAGCGGAGAGAGCAGGCTGCCCACTGGTCGCGGTATTACCCGCTTGCTGGACATTGAAACGGACATTGCCTGGCGCACTTGCCCCGGCCACTGCCCCTGCCCTGTCACGAGTCATGACACCGGGACCTAGCGGGGATAAATTAAGTAAGAAACCCAAGTACTCCAAAGATTTGCGGGATTGGGAACTAAGTGACGAGGGATCTGATGGGGAGGTACCATATGATGCTGTGATACGTATGCCTAAACATGTACCCTTTTCACCTGTGTCTAGAGGGAGGGCCCGAGGGTCCCATACTACTGCGGAGGCAGGGCCAGTAAGCAAGGTGGTTTCCAAAATGAATCCTACCAACTACATAAATGCCAAGGGTAGACACAGCTGTTCGCGCTCTACGGAGGCGGGTATGTCCGGTGTCTCATCACAAACTGAGTCAGAGACAGATACTTCTAGCCCCATGTCAGAATACGAGCACCGTGACAAGTGGTGGGCACCCCTGTACACTGGGTACCACAAAGGTATGGACCGCACCAGATTCCTGTTGATCAGGAACAACATAGTTCATCATTGGTGGGCGGTAGGTGCCTATACTCCCGAGGAGGTGGCGGATGAGTTGGAACACAGATACCAGGAGATAGAACTAAAACTCCTTATGCCTAAGGGGCCTAGTATATTGTACGATGACATTGCTCCTGTGGAACCGGAGTTTTGGGTACTGCCAAGCAGGGCGGGTCCTAGGAAACTGCCCAAATTGAGCAGAGCAGACAGAGCCACAGTGTCTAGGTTTAAGCAGTCCCATGGGTACGAATACCCTTATGTGCCTGAACCCATAATGATGGAAATAGAGGAGAACAGAGATAGTTGGCTCAGAGCGGCCGTACAAGAAAATTTGAGGACAAGGTTTGGTAAGGCGGGTTACCACAATGAAGACCGTATCAGTGAGGTAGTTCAGGCCTGGAGTGTGGGGCAGTGCATATACATGCACAGCGTGATATACCGGCCAGAGTCTGGGTCGGTACAGCCCTACTATATTACCATAACTGACCATAATGGGAGGAAGGTACGAAAACCTGACCCAAAACATTATCATTAGTGGTTCTCCCCATTGGGATTAACTGTACTGTTGTTGTTACGCCATCTGGTGGATGGCTTGCTGCATAACCTAACCTGCATGTGTTGTTTCCCAGGTTTGTTCTCCGCAGGATGGTACTGCTAAAGTTAGGTCCAAGTGGGGACCATTGGATTCCACCAATGGGAGAGTGTAGCTCCGGTAAGTAATGGGGGCTATATATCTTTCTTCTACTGGTGTAAGCCCTGCTAATATCAGGCTGCCAGTAGTTATCATGGATTTTCCCAGCTTCAAGCCCTGCCGTGATTGGTAGAGGTAGGCACCTGACTCTGTGTGGGAAGGCCTAGACACAGAGGAGGGCCTGCTGACATCCTGAGGGGTGGGGCTGACTAAAAACTTAGA
Source organism: Ascaphus truei (assembly GCF_040206685.1). NCBI lineage: Eukaryota > Metazoa > Chordata > Amphibia > Anura > Ascaphidae > Ascaphus > Ascaphus truei. The sequence continues at coordinate 435,578,097 of NC_134483.1, forward strand.
CTGCCTGTTCCTGTCAGAGACAGTTCGTTGTTGGAGGAGTTGAAGGAGTTATGTCCTGGGAACAGAGAGTGAAGAAGGTCTGTCCTAGGAGCTGAGCGTATTGGAGTGTCTGGTCTGAAAGGCCATGCGGAGAGGGTCAGCTACATTGGAGGAGAGACTCAGAGCCCAGCCTGAGTAGAGCGGACAGAATTATAGTGGTGGACCAATGCCCCTCGCCCTGTTCAGGGGGTGAGGGGAAGACAATCTAGCCTCACCCAGAGGACATATTGTTGGGGTGGGTGCCATGGGTATTGATGCCCCATACAGCCCATCCTGCTAGGGTACAGCCTGGAGTAGAGGAGGAAAGACCTGTACACATTTGGAGTGCACTGCTGTATATGAACTGCTGTGTGCCGCTGTGCCTGAAGTGTTCCTGATCTGTTGTGTCAAGGACAATAACGAGTGCTGCTATTTTATCAGAGACTGTGTGTGAGTTTAAGATCACTCGCCCTGGGACCAGGGTTTCTTCTGGGAGGATCTTAACCTATCCCTATAGGTCTCACCAGAAGATGGAGGCGCTGCACCGTTGCTAGAGAAGATGAAGGCATATACCCAGAAGCCTGTCCCTGTTATCCCCAATACCAACGCGGGAGACTCAGGCCCTCCTGTTCCTCACAGGTATGCGCCCTCACTACACCCTAGAGGTCCAATCTGCGACCGGGGGGAGAGGGGGGGGACATGGGTTACATAATTATAAGGTGATAATACAATTTCAGCCTGTGGAACTTATGATTTATGCTCCTTATATCAGCCGGATAGCCACCTCCCCACCAGGGGTTTTAATAGTATTATCTTTTTCACTGTACAGTATATAACTTTCACTATTCAAGTATTTTTCATGTAATACATTTTTTTTAATTTTATACCAAGTGCTCTTAGAGACCACTTGTCGGGGGTCTCCCCGGTAACATTTTTCTGGGGTGTAATCATTATTGATGGCCACAAAGGGTATATCGGTATCCCTAGACAGACATGTGCCTACTCTCTTTACCTTCACGAGTGCAATTAATTAGGGACTTTCTTGACCCCTGCTGTGGATCATTAATGTCTGTATACCAATTAATTCTATGAAAGACTGGACACAGTCTATATTCAGGATGGAGCTGCATCATATGTTTATGATTCGCATCCACTTTATTTTCATTTATTTTATTATCACTAAAATCACTACTTGTCACAGTATTTCTGTACTGGCAGAAATAAGTACAATATATGAAGCTGGTATGCATAAAGTACCCGACCCTGTTAACAACAAGTACAACACAAGCTACATTTGTACAGTTTGAGGGCAAGCAATATTACTCCGACACACAAAATACTGGAGAATGTCACAATCACTCATGTGATCTAAAAATAACAATCAATAGGAAAAAAAACATTACTTGTCCCAACATTGCATTGCTTTCAATTAAATACAATTTCAAAATGTAATTGTATCTAAAGATTTTGTACAATGGAATAGGTTTATTAAAGACAAATATTTAGCGTCTTATCCCTTCATTTCCTACCTTTACATGCTGTAGTACAATGTAGAGAAAGCCACGCCATGACACGCATGAAGTGCTGCATTGTGACCAGAGGAAAAGGCAGATTTGGAATTGTAACTCTGCACCCTGATTAGGCTCAATATTTTGGCAGCATTAGCAAGCTGGACTCACCATACCTGTGAAAAGAATTAATTGTTGCAATCCATCATAATTTGTAATATTTAATAACATACTGCTGTCATAACATTTCAACTTATTCATGTAATAAGCACTCCGTGCATTCCTTCCTAACAATGTAAAATGCAGGACTGCATATGAAGTAAGAGCATGAAAGAAAGTAACCACAGGAAGAATGGAACCCCTACCCTGCAGTTATTTAACAAGTAACATTTTTTTGACTAAGCGAATAAGGAATATTGGCCTGTTGTGGATGGGTATACAGTGCCATCTTAAGAAAGCACATACTTAACAGCCTTTGCCAGGAGGTGACATAGTAGATTCCATTTTCCCGATGGAAGAATGGCATTTTCACATGTTTGGTAACTGTTTATGATGCCTTGGCTGGTGATGTTGTGTTAATGTCTCTTGAGTAATCTAATTTAGATATTTTTCCATCAAAAATACTTCGCTGTGATAGTTTCTTATTTTCAAAAATTGTCTTCTCTAATAAAAGACATAACTTTCTATGTACAAAATAAAACATAAAAATTTACTGCCAGTGGTATGAGTGAATTCTGAGACATGAAAACAGCATTCATTGGGGAGCGATTTCTTTCTAAAACATATCCTGACGTTTTGTGTCTATATTAGGAAAGATTTGAAAACACCAGGCAGACATTTATAACTAACTTGTGTGTTTCAGCTTCAAATAATATGTACAGACTTAAGTTAAGGAACCATTTTTTTGCAGCCTAGTTCTAGAGACTTCAATAAGACCCCAAAGAGTTGTTCTGTTATTTAAAACACAGAGGTCCACTACAGAGGTCACATACCAAATAAATAAACTATTCCGGTCAGTGTTATGTTGGGCATACACCGGCTGTTGGACAGTTCTTTCCCCTATGTATTCCCATGCATTCAGAGCCGGCATCCGGAAGCCATGTTAAACATAGAATGCCCTTATTTGGGCATGTTGCCTATGCTTCCAGGCCCGTCCTTGTCGTCATTAATTCAATCAGGCTACCTGGGTTGGGTGCAGAACTCAGGAGAATCAGCACCACTCCGTGAGGAACAATCCGGGCCCTATCGCATCCTTTCCCCCCCCCCCCTGATTGACTGGCATCTCGCTAATTTACTAGGGTTATAACCATGGCCCTCTCCCAAATATCAGTATTCCCCGCCTTCCAGTCTTTTTTCCTGCTAGTCTTTGCAAAGTCTACATAGTACTGGGAGTCCTAGGCCTGTGTGGCAGTCTTGGTGCGAGCTGGTGTAAGTCTTTTTCAAGACTGTGTTCCCCTGTGTGAAATAAACACTTGTTCTGGCACTCCAAAGTCGGAAGGAAGTTTGCTATGTCAGCGCCTTCCAGCTAGTGATATTAGGTGTTCCTCCATTAACCCTGTGTGCCGGCAATGTGTTGTTGTGTTGTTATGTACTGTGATTTACTGTTTGCTCCAGCTAACTAAACTCTGGTTTATTAAACTCTTGTGTTCTGTTTGGTGATTCCACATCCCTGGTAGTCCGGTCAACCCTAATCGTGACAATATTAAAGGACAAGAACAGAACAGTAACTTTTTAGGTCAGCAGTCCTTTCATCAGATCTTGCTTCCATGATCTGATGAAAGGCCTGAACTGAAAAGTTATTGTTCTGTTCTTGTCCTTTAATATGTATCAGTAAAATATCTTTCTAGCCTCATTTGTGCTGTCGGCCTTGTGTGCTACATACTGTAGCATTTTTTTTATTTGTTATATATTTATTAGTGGGGGTAGGCCCACTCTGTAAGTGCATTGTAAGTGTCGTGTTAATATTTGTCATGTTTTTCGTAGATTTTTTTTAAGTGCAGCCCATGCTCATTTTATGAGTTTTAAATAATACATATTCTAATCAAGCATCAACTATTGGATATAAAATCAAAAAGCATACAGTAGATTCGTAGATCTGTTTTAATTCATAACGTCTTAAATTAAATATATATTTGATGAATTGTAGTATACGGTAGATTAGGATGAAGAGGGTTGATGTTATAGGCTTTGCATCCAGTATTTCCCAACTAAAAATAATGATTAAATTATATTATGAACAGGTGCTTATTGTACTCCAATCCTGTAATGGAGGAAGGGCATATTGAAAATTCATACAACACTTGTTGACTTAATGTACATTATCTGTACACACTGTGCCTATGAAATGTATAAACCGTTTTAATACAGGTTTAGTATCTATTGTATCCATGTTTGGTTTGGCTACCAGTCTGCCCTCCCTGACATGAAAGGCCTGGAAAGAGCAGGTAGTGTCAGGACCAATTATAGGTTTTCCCCACACAGGCAGCTCCCTTGAGTAACAGGGGGAGAGGGGAGGTGGGACTAGGTCTGTGTTCTGCCCAATCCTGAGTTCAGACCTGGTACCTTCCCCCTACTGTACTTAAAGGGTTGCAATACCAAATTTAGACAGTGTCTCAATCGTTGAGAGAGACAGGTAACACGCAGGATTGCTGTGCACCTACATACCCTGGTCCTCTTCCCTTAGGGGGAGAGTGAGTGATTACCTTTTCCCCTGGCTCTGCTAGAGGGTCAGGGAAGAGTAGGGACTGCTGCAGGGGCCCTTTACACGTAGTGTAGGTCCAGGGACCATCCGGACATTGGAGACTTACAGTTAACTGCATTGGGCAGAGGCCCACGTGTTACTGTGTGTACAGAAGAACAATAAACCGGTTCCTGTTGAATATACTTCCTGCCTAGAGTGTAATCTTTCTGGGTGGAAAGGTAACTGTTTCTACCATAAGAGATTGCCTCCATACATCTGGAGCCTGTGGCAGATGGAGGCACTGTGTACCCAGAGATAAGCTACTATAATGTACCCCAGAAACCAGTCTGGTTCTCCCCAACAACATCGGCCGAGTCTCAGATCTACTGTGAGCCAGCAGGTATGCACCAACCTACACCATGTAATGGCGACATCTCCCAAGGGGTGGGGTAAACAGCGTTACACTGCTGTAAATAGTTTAGAGGTTCAGTATTGCATTAGGTATTGTCTTGACAGACGGACACCTCTCATCTTCTGTTCTTCAGCATTATTAACCAATGCTACCCTAACTCAATCTTCTCTTCCTCGACCGGTGGACTACTCTGGCCTAGGGAAACATCCGTGTTTAAAAGAGTTGCAAACCAATAGCTATATTGAGGACAACAGATTTATTTCTAATGAAGTGCTCAGAAAATATATTGATCTGTGCAAAAATCACATACGAGCATTACAAATCCTATACAGAATTATATATGATTGGTCTATCGAAAAGAAAACTCAAAGGGATAGATCCACAGAAGTGAATAATCCAGTCCGCGTCAAACACAGGCAGAGTAACGTGATGTAGGAAACAGGAGGCAAGAGACAGGATCATGCACCATGCAACTAGGTGATAAACAGAACTAAGTACAGTATACTGAATGTAAATATATGCATAACAACAATGTATACCATGGGTAGTTATATTTGTATCTCTGTAGAGAGAAGCCTATAATAAGATTTACACAGATATTGGCAATTTGTAACAATAAAATCTAAAATTGGCTGAAATAGACCCTTATAGGGTAGAGACAGGGCTTCCTCATACAGCTATGCTTGTAGAAATACCATAATGTGTAGGTCTTTTTCTGTGAATCTTTTGTATGAAATGTTTAGGTAACTGTCTATAAAGCGGTCTGATGTTGCAGACATCATCTATATAATATCCATACTCTTCCAATTAAGGGAGTGGCTACAACATTGATTGTCAAACACAATCACTATAAAATGATGACCACACCATGGACAAACTAATCCCATGATTAAGTGATCCTAATCACGAAACTCGGTGAGTTAACTTGTCAACAGAGCCTATATTAGCCCGGCACAATTAAAACATTTTTAGACAAGATATCTCCAGCTACTTTTCTAAATGGGGATGCGTCTATACCAATTTTTTGCAAAGTATATGGGAATGTGGCAAGATCTGATATTTCAGGAATAAAATCATCCAACTACTGAGCAGGCTGTTAAACAGGAAGATAAGTACAGATTATGGGCCTTTTTTGTTAGGGGTCATGACTCCCTGGTTTACTCGTCCAAACCGAGACTAAGCCTTGATAGATCTCATTCTTCTTTCGGCAAAAAAAGTGTATTATGAACTGCTGGATTAGATCCAGATCCCCATGCATTTCCCAATTGACAACCCAAACAAATTGATCACTGGCTATGTTAAGATGGGAAGTATGCTCTTAAAATGTGCCTAACAGACAAGAATTAATCCACAGATGGATTACATTTACAGGAAGTGATGGACAAATGCAAAGTTCTGGGTCAAAGGCACAAAAGCACTATCTAGAGGGAGGCTGTATAGAGTCTTACTTTACAATATTTGTACAAATTCAAAGTACGGTTGCTCAGCCGTTGGGTCAATGCTGGTATTAGTGTTTTATTCATGTTTGTCTGCTTGGGTTAATTTATATTCTTGTTCCTACCCTAGTCTGTAGAACCCTTTAGAGGCCGTCATTGTTTGTTTACATTGTTGTTTAACTGTTAGTGTGTTTAATTTGATCAGATGTTTTGGTTGGTTTATTTTATTTATCTTTTATTTTATAATCTTCTATATAAAGAAAGTGCGAAAGTACGTAAGAAGCCAGGCCTCACAGATCTGATAGATAATCTGAAGAGGTGGAGTCAAAATATTGTATGGCTTTCCATGTATATAATGTAAACATATGTTTTCTTTATATGATGCTTTGTTTTAATGTATATTTCAATCTACAATAAAGAAAGGTTAAATAAACAATCATAAAATAAATATTATGGAATACTCAATTGTATCACTCTGTCGGTAAAATGATCAGAGAGTGTATAAATAGAAGGAGATATAAATATAAGGCAACCAATTCTATTATGGCTCTCAACACCATTAAATGTAACTATACAAAACATAATGATATGAGCAAAGGTCACCAAAATAAACAATCAAGCAGAAAGTGATAAATGCCAATCAATCTTTTATAAATAATTAAAATGTAATAATAGCAAGAACATGTCAGAATGGTTACAATTAGAAAAGGAGCAATGTGATCATTCAAAAAAAAAAAAAAAATGAAAAAAATATGTGCATGTAAATACCCTGCCAAGTATAACAAATTTAGAGAATCCTCACCATGAATGCAAGATAAATCCCAGACTGACACCTTAGGAACGAGACTTAATGTCCAGCTACCCAGCTGACTAAGTTACCTCCTTGCAGGGCCCTCAAAAAGAGCAATATCTCCCCAATAAAACGGCCACACTGCATCTCAATACGCTGCCACCACAAAGAAAAATGTAAGGTATTACCTTAGGAGTTCTTGGCTTCTTGTTTCCTAGAAAAAAGACACAATACAAAAACCCAATGTAGCAAAATGTGTCAGAAAATGCGCTTAATCTCTTCAAAAATACACTGTAGAAGGTTCAATTAGAACCCAAAGACAATACTTATTACATTTTAGATACAGAAAAAGAATGTTACAAATGTTACAAACAATATATATATATATGTATATATGTGCAGACAGTTAAAAAATAGAATGACAAAAACAGAAAAAGTTTAATACATTACCAACTATTAGGCTTCTCAAGAGGTCATGAAATTGTAATATGAGAATTCACGCTCCTCTGTTGAATTCTAGTTTTGATACCAAAATAGAGTTTTTATGCTCAAAACTTTGACTTTGTCACAAAGATAAACCCACCTTTTGTGGGTGTGTCTTATTTCCTACTCAATCGGTTGTGACATTTACAGCTAGGAGAGAGAAAGATTTGTTTCTGAAATGCCACAGAGTATAAAATACCCTATAACTCTTTCCTTGAAACCCCTAGAATAATGTTACCCTGACTGTTGTATTTTTATGATTAAAGCATAATTACTATATTCCCCCTTATTTTTCTTCCCCCCTCCTTATTTTTAGATGTAAAGCATGTGACAATGTATAATTCTATATTCTTACCTAAACTGCTAATCATTTGGAGCTCCTGTTATAAATCTATAAAAATCCTGATTGTGTGTCTAACAAAATGTCCACCTTCTAACTTTGTGCTGTAGTCTGAAATGCTGCATCTGATATTTAACATTATATTACTAAATATAACACATTATTCTTACAGCTTTCGGACAAATAGTCAGTCTGCTGTTTGCAGCACAGCAACACATCTGTTTGTGATACTTTGTTGCCAAAGTGCAGAGCTAAAAAAGGTGTGGGATCCTTTTTCAAAAGAGTAAGTGGATATGACTTTCTAAATGGTTGCTGTAGCTAAAAAAAGGATGATCAGTGCATTAAAAAAATACAAAAAACAAGCAAACAAAAAAAAACAGGAAAAACTGCATTAGGAGTTAAAAAAAAATGGAGAGTATTATCTAAAACTACAGAACTGATTATTAAAAAAAATAAATATATATATATATATATATATATATATATATATATGATTTTTCACGTTTTGCAACTTTTAAACAAGCATGTGGACACCTATTTTAAGTAAGGCTAATTTTAATCTTTGAGGGAGAAAGCACCTGACGTGTACTCGGGTAATCTGCCATATTTCATATTTTCACATACGTCTCCAGCGACAAATATATATTTCTTATCCTTGGGAAGTACATCATATTTTAATATTACATTTTGTAAATCTGTGAAAATATGAATAATGTCCTATCTGTCACCTTTGACTCTGGACAGAGAGGGCCCATAAACTTTTATGATGCCCAGTTGAAAATTGGCCTGGCAGAACAGCAACATCTGTATACTCTCGTTGTCCGCTCACACTGTCAAGATGGTTCTTGTTTTTATTCTTACAGTATGTGTTTTATTGCCCCCCCCCCCAAATAAATAAACAGACCAGGTTATTCCAAGATGACCTCACAGAAGACAAAGAAAAATAGGTATTTATAAAATGCAAGTTAACCCATTGGTTGCTGTATTGTTAAGACAAGTGAATAGTTTAATGGCATTAAATTGACACACTAATTAAAAATTACATTTTAAGTTACGTTTATCCTTGGTATTGAGTGCAGCCAAGGAGGAGTCTTTTATTTCTCTACTGTATGATGGTGATAACTTTGCTGCACATTGGTACAAGCGTTTACTGTCATCCTAGAAAGAACAACATGAATTCATATGTTACACAACTATTTGAATGTGAAAAAACAGTGTCTTACTGTCATTTACAAACACAAGAACATCATTCCTGTTGACAAGTCTAAATTCCTAAAATACTTGTCATAATCATATTAAATTATAATTTGCTTAAAAAATGAGTATAACATCCAGATTTATAGCTGCAATACTATAGAACTAATTTCAAAAGCATTTCAACTTAATAGCGATTGACAGGAAAAGGGAACATTACAATAAGGGAGCCAAGAGCAAAGAAAACAAAATGTTACAAATAGTGTTTTTTCTCTCTCTCTCTTTTTTTTTTTTACAACCACTTATTTGTCTTTGTTTAAGCACAAACAGCTTTTGTCTTCTGTGTTTGAACAGTTGCTAAACTTTCAGTCATTAAGAGAAAATCCCTAAAATAAATAAATTCATATATCCATGTATCTGCATGTTTTACAAGTTGGAGCAAACCCAAATAGATGGATAATCAGCTACTAAAGAATGACAAAAATATAAAACTAATCCTTATACTGTATATATGGGGAATCAACAAGAAAATATTGAATCGTAGAATTAAACAAATTGTACCAATGTTTGAGGCATGTGATTTCACCCGTTTTAGGGGTTTTAGGACAGTCTTCTAGGGTAAGGAATTATAGAAACTTCAGGTTCGATGGTTTATTTAAACAAACAGTGGTGCATTCAAAATAAACAAATTAGAAAAAACAGGAACATTCCCAGCTCTTATTAGAGCTTTGACTAAACAGATAGTTAACCCTGACTGTTCCGGATGTTTATCCCGCTTACTAGTTACACATACACAGTACACAGGTTTACAATTGCACCAGATAATCAGGACACAGATAAAATGTATACTGTAGGAGTGCTGAGTTTGTGCTGAGATCCACACAAGCACTCCTGGGTATGTGCTCTCTGCTGTGTGTCATCCTGTGCTGGTTGGGGGAGAGCTGCTCTCACAAGCTGTCAGAAGTAGTGGAGATTAGGGTCAGGTATGTCCCATTAGCAATCCCACATCTGATGTGTTGCTTTCTGGGAACTATAGTTTCTAGAGTGAACCTACAAAGGGAAACAGCCGTGTAGGATTCTGGGTCCTAAGTACATTCTCTCTGTCACTATTCAAAAATAAATGTTTGAAAATATAAACATTTCATAGATGATCTTATTTTCATTTAGAAAGGGGGAGCACAATCAATTTTTATTATTTATTAATCACCTTAATGATAATAATAATTTAAATTTACACTTCACACACAATTATGATTTTCATTATATTCATTATTTGGATCTGTATTTGTTTATTGATCAGCACAAATCTATTCAGAGTGACATTTTTTGAAAAACTAACTCTCGCAATACTTTTTGAGAGCTGACAACTGCCACCCAAGATCTTTAATAAGGGGAATCCCGAAGGGACAGTTTATACGATTCCGGTGTAACTGTTCTACCATGATAATTTCGAGAGACAATCTTTAGACCTTTTCAATAGGTTTCGGTGCAGAGGTTATAATAGAGCAGACCTCAACAGGGCCTATGATGAAGTTGTTTTGATGGATAGATCAACCTTATTCAATAAAAAAAACTGATAATAATAAGAAAATTATCAATCAAAAAGTACTAGTAGTACCCCGTTACCTATAGGGACATACAAATGTTCAAATTGTAAAGTTTGTAAATATATGAATAAAGGGTATAATTTTTCATCCACAGCTACAGGTCGGCAGTTTGGAGCCAGAACGTTTATTAACTGTAATACACATTTTGTGGTTTATCTGTTGACCTGCTGCTGTGGTTAACAGTACGTGGGTCGCACTATTCGAGCTCTCAAAGTGAGAATAATGGAACATGTGCGACTCCTTGAAAAGGGGGACTGAACACATCCAGTCTCTAATCATTTCTCTTGTTGTAGCCAAGGAGGTATAGAGGCGTTATCATTCTCAGGAATTGAGCAAGTACCATTATCCATTAGGGGTGGCAACAGAATTACTGCTCTGGATTGTCGTGAATTGTTCTGGATATTCACAATGAAGACAAGGGTCCCATTTGGTTTAAATTGGGACTGGGACCTAGGACCCTTTAATGATAATTTGGTTTACATATTGTAAAACCATAGTTCCTCATGGTATAGCCATAATAATTATTTCTTTTCTTGCCTACTTGATAAGTCGTAACATATAGATTAGAGTTTATCCTATTGTGACTTAGTCCAGTCTCCTTCATATGTATTTATTATTATCTGTATTTAGATTCCTTCACAATCTTTATTATTATTCTTGGTCCAATTGTTGTTACACTTTTTGTTTATCCATAAATGGGATGTCTTGTTTTTTTTTTTTTTTTAAACACGAATCTATTCCAATATCATGGTTTATATGGAAAAATATGTTCTTTACATTTATTGAACATGAAAAGTGTTCTTCTTATATTAAATGTATTTTCAATAATAGAAATTGATTCTTTGTAGACGTTGGTTTTATAGATTATTGATATATCATGAGCATGATTGAAAATTTATATAAACATTGATTAGTCTTACTCAAATTTTGTAACTCCCTTATCTCAGAATTAGGACCTTATACCATGTAAATTGGACTCGATTTGTTTGTTTGTTCCTGAGTAAACAATGTTATGGTCACATATGTCCTTAAATTGAATTAAAATAGGCATCTGAGCAATCCATTTATGTTCTCAATCATACATTAAGGTTAATCATTTATTGATTTTAGCCGCTAGTGCCAAGGACGTCTGAGAAATTATTGTTGCTATTATATATATTTTATTTTTTCATTAATTAATCTTAAACATGTTATCTGATCTGCAGCTCTATATAAACATAGCTTTAGGTGTCTATTTACATATGTATAGTTATTCTATCATATAAACCATTTTTTCTATAGTTAGTGTGAACACTGATATTGATGGTTTGTTTCTTTTAAATGAATTGTTTGTCAGTTTGTATTTTGTTAATAAAATTTTATTATTTTCACTATTGTGGGACACCACGCGCGTGATCAAACAGCAAGGGTCTCATTTTGGTGCGCATGTGCCTTTGCGCTTCATACCGTTTCCTTGCTCTTTGGCTATATTCCTCATGCATTACGGTGAGCGTGCCAGGAGTTAGTTATTGCGCGAGCGCGTACCTCCTAGGCCGACACTCACTGTTGCATCTGTATGTATGACCTGGGTGGGGCTAGCATCGGTAATGAGGGGGCGTGCGTCATTATAGCGCTCAATGGCTCTGATTGGTGCGCATGCGCCTTTGTGTTTTGAGCCATTCCACTGCTTTCTGGGCACTCTCCACATGCAATACAGTGAGCATGACAGGAATTGATTACTGCGCAAGCGTGAACCACTCAGGCTAACGCTCACTGTTGCATTGGCTACTAGTGACCGAGGCAGGCCTAGCGTGCACGGTGTGGGGGCGTGTGCGTCATCATGATGCACCAGGTGTTGATCGTTGTGTTATGGGGTGGATCCCAAGTATGTTTAATGATTGGTAAGACACTTTATCATTTACTTATAAATATACTGTTGACAGCTTAATATGTATAACTTGAGAATGCACATTTTGGTGTGAAACTCATTGGTAGGGCGACGCTATCGCTATTTTGTTCCATGACCAATAAATAATTTTTTATGGAAAACGCACTTTCCTCCTTATAATCTTTTTTGGAGTTTGGATGCTTTTCAGTAGTGCTCTGTTAATTCCTCAATTTCTTGATTCCTCTATCACTATTCCCCAGATACTGTTACACTTCCCCAACTCAGACCTTCTGGGGATATTGACCCTGTGTAAGGTTGCGTCCCCGCTAGTGCTGAGCTCGCTGAGCGGGCGGTGCTTGGCGAGGTGACTTTATATATATATAAAACGGTAGTCAACTCAACAAGAGTTAACCAATTACAGCATTCAGTGGTAGATGAAAAAACCTGTATTCAAAGTAGACAGCAGCACAAACAAGACCAACGTTTCAGTTTCAACGTTTTCACAGGGACCTTCCTCAGGGCATTGTGAGGAGCGAAACGTTGGTCTTGTTTGTGCTGCTGTCTACTTTGAATACAGGTTTTTTCATCTACCACTGAGTGCTGTCCTTTGTTTCCTCTTGTTGAGTTGACTACCGTTTCCTATTTTATCCCTATGGGACATGCACCGCAAATATTGTTTTGTATTTGGAGTGCCAACTGTCTCTCTATTTTCTATATATATATATATATATATATACAGTGCTTGACAAATCACCCAAAAATCTACTCGCCGAACCAAAAAATCTACTCGCCACCTAGTCCCGCCCCAACCCCGCCTCTAGTCCCACCCCCAACCCCGCCTCTAATCCCGCCCCCAGACCCGCATTTAAAAAAAACATAAATGAAATAAATTGAATAAATTCCTAGTAAGAACATTCGTTTTTGACATAAGTTTATTTATTGTATTACATTATACTACAATTAGTCCTTGTGTGTGTGTGTATAAATGTCGAATCTAGAAAAAAAAGCCAGATGTGAAGGACTAGTTTCCTGCACCCCTTAACTAGTGCCTGGATGCCCCCGCTTTACAATATTTAAAGCAGCAATCCCGCCTGGGATCTTACCTGATCCGCAGACCCTCAATGTCCAGGTACCTCATTCCCGCAATGTTATGGAGAGTGAGACAGAGAGAGGGTGAGACAGAGAGAGGGTGAGACAGAGAGAGGGTGAGACAGAGAGAGGGTGAGACAGAGAGAGGGTGAGACAGAGAGATGGTGAGAGAGACGGAGAGAGAGGGTGAGAGAGACGGAGAGAGAGGGTGAGAGAGACGGAGAGAGAGGGTGAGAGAGACGGAGAGAGAGGGTGAGAGAGACGGAGAGAGAGGGTGAGAGAGACGGAGAGAGAGGGTGAGAGAGACGGAGAGAGAGGGTGAGAGAGACGGAGAGAGAGGGTGAGAGAGACGGAGAGAGAGGGTGAGAGAGACGGAGAGAGAGGGTGAGAGAGACGGAGAGAGAGGGTGAGAGAGACGGAGAGAGAGGGTGAGAGAGGGTGAGAGAGAGGGTGAGACGGAGAGAGAGTGTGAGACGGAGAGAGAGTGTGAGACGGAGAGAGAGTGTGAGACGGAGAGAGGGTGTGAGACGGAGAGAGGGTGAGAGACGGAGAGAGGGTGAGAGACGGAGAGAGGGTGAGAGACGGAGAGAGGGTGAGAGACGGAGAGGGTGAGAGACGGAGAGGGTGAGAGACGGAGAGAGGGTGAGAGACGGAGAGAGGGTGAGAGACGGAGAGAGGGTGAGAGAGGGTGAGAGACGGAGAGAGGGTGAGAGACGGAGAGAGGGTGAGAGACGGAGAGAGGGTGAGAGACGGAGAGAGGGTGACTGTGGGGGGATGGGTTGACTGGGTGGGGTGATTGGGGAGATGGGTTGACTGGGTGGGGTGATTTGGGGTGTGGGGTGACTCGGTGGGGTGATTGGGGGGGTGGGGTGACTCGGTGGGGTGATTGGGGGGGTGGGGTGACTGACTGGTTGATTGGGTGGGGTGACGGGGTGTCTGACTGGGTGGGGATTACTGACTGTCTGACTGGGTGGGGTGACTGGGTGACTTGGCGACTGGGCAGGGGGTGGGATGACTGACATTTTACTGACTGGGTGGGGGGTATGACTGACTGGGTGGGGGGGGGGTATGACTGACTGGGTGGGGGGGGGTATGACTGACTGGGTGTGGGGGGGGTATGACTGACTGGGTGGGGGGGTATTACTGACTTTATGACTGACTGGGTGGGGGGGTGACTTACTGACTGAGTGGATGGGTGACTGAGTGGGTGGGTGACTGGGTGGGTGGGTAGGTGACTGACTGGGTGGGTGACTGACTGGGTGGGTGGTGGGTGACTGACTGGGTGAGTGGGTAGGTGACTGACTGGGTGGGTGGTGGGTAGGTGACTGACTGGGTGGGTGGTGGGTAGGTGACTGACTGGGTGGGTGGTGGGTGGGTGACTGACTGGGTGGGTGAATGGGTGGGTGGTTAGGTGACTGACTGACTGGGTGGGTGGGTAGGTGACTGACTGGGTGGGTAGGTGACTGACTGACTGGGTGGGGGGATGACTGGGTGGGTGGGTAGGTGACTGACTGGGTGGCTGGGTAGGTAGGTGGGTAGGTAGGTGACTAACTGACTGGGTGGGTGGGTGGGTAGGTGACTGACTTTGGTAGGTGACTGGGTGGGTGACTGACTGACTGGATGGGTGACTGACTGGGTAGGTAGGTGACTGACTGGGTGGGCGACTGACTGCCTGGGAGCATTTAGCCCCCCCCCCCAGCCTGTCTCTCTCTTCTCCCCCCCGTCTCTCTCTCTCAGTCCTCTCCCCACTCCAGCCTGTCTCTCTCTCTGCTCTCTCCCCAGTCCAGCCTGTCTCCCCCTTGCATCTCTATTCACCCCCCCTCCTCCCCCAACTCCGTTCACCCCCCCTTACCTCCGTTCACCCCCCCTCTTACCTCCGTTCACCCCCCCCTTACCTCCGTTCACCCCCCCCCCCTTACCTCCGTTCACCCCCCCCCCTTACCTCCATTCACCCCCCCCCCCCTTACCTCCGTTCACTCCACCCTTGCATCACCGTTCACCTCTCCTGCACATCGCCCGCCCCGCGCGGCCTAAACGGGAGGCCGCAGCAAGAGCGGAGCGAGGCGCCTGCTGCAGGGGGGAATAGATCTGGGACCCGGCAGCCCGACATGGCGCTGGTGGCACCGAGTGTAAGTGTGCGTCCCCTCCCCCCCGGTACCTGCTCGGGCCCGGCCCACCGCAGCCTCCCGGTCCGGCAGAGGGTGGTGTGCGTCCCCTCCCCCCCGGTACCTGCTCGGGCCCGGCCCACTGCAGCCTCCCGGTCCGGCAGAGGGTGGTGTGCGTCCCCTCCCCCCCGGTACCTGCTCGGTCCCGGCCCACTGCAGCCTCCCGGAATAGCCGCCGCAGCTCTGCAGGGGATGGTGTAAGTGAGCGTCCCCCCTTCCCCCGGTACCTGATCGGGCCCGGCACACCGCAGCCTCCCGTGATATAGCAGCCCCAGCTCTCACACACAGACACCACACACACCACACACACCACACACACCACACACACCACACACACCACACACACCACACACACCACACACACCACACACAGACACTACAAGAAACGGAGCCGGGAGTCCCACTCACCAGAGGTATGTGGGTATCTGGGCCTGCGGGCGACATCGAGGTCTGCGGGTGACATCTGGGGGCATTGGGGGGGAAATTTAGTATGTGGGGGCATGCGGGGGACATCCGCATGGGAAACGTGGCCGGACGGGGACGCGCTGGATCCAGCAGTCAACTTTGCTTGCGCGCGCGCGCTGGGGACGGAAGTGAGAGCCCCTGGCAGCAAGCGGGGATCGTGGGCAGGGGAGGGGGGAGAGAGAGGCTGACCCAGAGCTGCCAGCCGGTCCTCTTCCCCACGTCAGACCAATCAGGGAGAGGAATTTTTTATTTATTTATTTATTTTAAAAAAAAAAAATTGAAAATTTTGGCGCGAGCAGGGGAATTAATAGAGCCGCAGCACGGATCGCCAGTGGCCTAAATCCACTCGCAACGGGCGAGTTGTTATCATTATTTGTCGAGCACTGTATATATATATATATATATATATATATATATATATATATATATATATGTTTCGAATCTAGAGCTGCTCAGATGCGTCAAAGATTTAGATCTAGAGGCTACAGCAATAAATATATTCATGCTGGGTATCAGCACAGTGCAAGTAGCAAACGCATTACATTATTACATCCGAAAATGAGGACACAAGACACCAAAACACGTTTTATTGGTACATATAATGACAGGTGGAAAGATCTCCAGTGTATTTTACAAAAACACTGGCCTGTCCTATGTACAGACGGAGAACTAAGGGAAGCGGTAGGTGACAAGGTCAACATGACAAGTCGACGGTCACCTAACCTCAAAGACCGACTTGTACATAGTCATTATGTTCCCCATACAAGCGAAACATTCTTGTCTCTCAGGAAAAAGGGTTTCTCTAAATGTAACAGCTGCTCTGCCTGTAGGTATATGGTACAGACGGACACATTTTTGAACAGTAAACACACTAAAGAATATAATATTGGGTACACCCTTAACTGTAAGACCAAGGGGGTGATATACTGTTTAACTTGTCCCTGTGACCTTAAATATATTGGCATGACTACACGAGAAGTCCGCTTTAGGGTCTTAGAACACACAAGAAATATCAAAACGGCACAACGGGATTTGGATTCATTCAAAAAAATTACATCTGTAGCTAGACATTTCCTTCAACATCATGCTTCAGACAGTACGTGTCTAACAGCATTTGCCTTTGATAAAGTGGCCCTAGGCATAAGGGGTGGGGATTTGGAGAAAGCTCTCCTTAAAAAGGAGTGTCGCTGGATAGTTCTTCTCAATACCATGCAGCCCATGGGACTAAATGATTCTTTAGGGTTTGCTATGTTTTTATAGTTTATAATTGACATCTGTACATATATGCAATATTGTGTTCCAATTTAACTTCATTACCTTGTGAAGACGCGTGGCCCCCTTTCTTTTGAAATTAATTTTGCATAAATATGTATTATTTCGTTCCTCTCTGTTTTACTATTTAACTTTTTTAACAAAATTTCATAATTATTTTCTGATATAATGTCATCTTCTACTCTTTTATAAATATACAATTCTCTTCATTAATTTTCTCATGTTCTCAATACTAACTCTAAATATACTATTGTTCTATGTTATTAACATATATGTCTTTGCTTTGTCAGTGCATTGGGAAATGAATTGATTCCATCCAACTGCACCAGTCCTTGATATGATCTGCTAGTGACGTCATCTAATACATTACCTATGACGTCTGCTTCAGCATAACCCTTGCGTCAGAATCACAGCATCTATGGAAACATCTCCTATACAGATTCCTTGGTTTCTGTATTTTTGCTTGGACTATAAAATGCTTTGGTAAATGAATTGATACCTCCCATTGCACCAGTCTCTGATATGATCTGCTAGTGACATCATTTAATACATCACCCATGACGTCTGCTTCAGCATAATCCTTGCTTCAGAACCATAGTATTGATGGAAATACCATCTACACAGATTTTTTTTGGTTTCTGTATTTATGCTTCGATTGCTAAAGTGTGTCTATGTTTTCAGACTATGTCAGAGAATAATATTGTTAGTTTAGTATTATTGGTATAATTACAATGATGACTAGTAGTAACTGGATAAAACTAGATCTTTAAAGTTGTATTAATATACTTTAAACTACTTCATGCTGCATTTTATTCCTGATTTTGTGCAAAATGATGCTGTTTGCATTTCCAGAGATGCAAAAGAAAAATGGTGCTGCTGATTTTTATGTCTGTAGCTGCACCACGGTCTTTTTGGGGAGAGATGTTTGTTACAAAACCATAGCTATCTATATACTTGCAAGCTGTCACTTTTTGTGCTGTGAAGTTGTTATTTTCATACACACCAGTGCAAATATATGGGCTTAATTTGAAGCTCTGCCTGAAATGATTACAATATTGCTTGCACTGGTGTGTGTGACGCAGCTCAGTTTAGCAGGTAGCTTTAATTGGACAGGAAAATAAGAACAAAGCTGGAACTAATTACTTTACCATCTATAAAACACTGCACGCCTTCACTTTAAATTTTACCACTCCAGGAAGAAGCCCACTCACGGGTGAAACATGTTGAGTGTTTACTTTACTACAGCCTTTATGTAATCTTCTATTCTGAGGGACTTATGATGGATCTGATGCAGCATTTTGGACTTTATTTTTTGTTCCTGTTATAAGCAGACTTTGGAAACACATCCTGTACAATCAATATGGACACAAATTCTACACAATCTAGCTGCAGCTGAGTATTACCCTCCTTACTGTTTTGTATTGTATTGTATTGTATGTCTTTATTTATATAGCGCCATTAATGTACATAGC
Organism: Ascaphus truei; assembly: GCF_040206685.1. Lineage (NCBI taxonomy): Eukaryota > Metazoa > Chordata > Amphibia > Anura > Ascaphidae > Ascaphus > Ascaphus truei. Next base: position 435,596,895 of record NC_134483.1, read on the forward strand.
GCTTCACAGCAGTAATACATGTGGTAATCCAATAAATAACAGATAATATAAATAACAGATCATGGGAATAAGTGCTTTAGACATTAAGGAAGAGGAGTCCCTGCTCCGAGGAGCTTACAGTCTAATTGGTAGGGAGAACGTACAGAGACAGTAGGAGGGAGTTCTGGTAAGTGCATCTGCAGGGGGCCAAGCTTTATGTGCCATGTGTTCAGAATAGCCACAGTCCTATTCATATGCTTCTTTAAGCAAGTGTGTCTTAAGGTGGGTCTTAAAGGTGGATAGAGAGGGTGCTAGTCGGGTACTGAGGGGAAGGGCATTCCAGAGGTGAGGGGCAGTCAATGAAAAAGGTTTAAGGCGGGAGAGGGCTTTAGATACAAAGGGGGTAGAAAGAAGACATCCTTGAGAAGAACGCAAGAGTCTTAATGGTGCATAACGAGAAATTAGGGCTGAGATGTAAGGAGGAGCAGAAGAGTGTAAAGCTTTAAAAGTGAGGAGAAGAATGGAGTGTGAGATGCGGGATTTGATCGGAAGCCAGGAGAGGGATTTCATGAGGGGAGATGCTGAGACAGATCTAGGAAAGAGTAGAGTGATTCTGGCAGCAGCGTTAAGGATAGATTGTAGGGGAGACAGGTGAGAGGCAGGAAGGCCGGACAGCAGGAGGTTACAGTAATCAAGACGGGAGAGAATGAGGGCCTGAGTCAGAGTTTTAGCAGTCGAGCAACAGAGGAAAGGGCGTATCTTTGTTATATTGCGGAGGAAAAAGCGACAGGTTTTAGAAATGTTTTGAATGTGAGGGGCAAATGTGAGAGAGGAGTCGAGTGTGACCCCTAGGCAGCGTGCTTGGGCTACTGGGTGAATGATCGTAGTTCCAACAGTAATGTGGAAGGAGGTAGTAGGGCCAGGTTTGGGAGGAAGTATGAGGAGCTCTGTTTTAGCCATGTTGAGTTTAAGGCGGCGGAGGGCCATCCAGGATGATATAGCAGAGAGACATTCAGAAACTTTGGTTTGTACAGTAGGTGTAAGGTCGGGTGTTGAGAAATATATTTGTGTGTCGTCAGCATAGAGGTGATAATTAAACCCAAAAGATGTTATTAGGTCACCTAGAGAGAGTGTATACAGAGAAAAGAGAAGAGGTCCCAGGACAGAGCCCTGGGGTACCCCCACAGAGAGATCAATAGAGGAGGAGGAGGTATTAGCAGAAGAGACACTGAAAGTACGATGGGAGAGGTAGGATGAGATCCAGGATAGAGCTTTGTTCCGAATACCAAGAGTATGGAGAATATGAAGGAGAAGAGGGTGGTCCACGGTGTCAAATGCTGCAGAGAGGTCGAGTAATATGAGCAGAGTGTAATGACCTCTGTCTTTGGCAGCATGGAGGTCGTCAGTTATTTTAGTGAGGGCTGTTTCCGTGGAGTGAGCAGTACGGAAGCCAGATTGTAGAGGGTCTAGGAGAGAATAGGTGTTGAGAAAATGGAGCAAGCGAGCGAATACAAGACGTTCAAGGAGTTTAGAGGCAAAAGGCAGGAGGGAGACAGGCCGATAGTTAGAAAGACAGGTAGGGTCAAGCTTGCTGTTTTTGAGTAATGGTATGACTGTTGCATGTTTGAAGGAGGATGGAAAGGTTCCAGAGCAGAGGGAGGAGTTAAAAATGTGCGTGAGCGTAGGGATTATAGTAGGAGCAAGAGGTTTTAGGAGATGGGAGGGAATGGGGTCAAGAGGGCAAGTGGTAGAGGGAGAAGAGGCGATCAACAGCGACACATCCTCCTCTGAGACAGTGGAAAAAGAGTCAAGGAAGGCAGGAGGAGAGTTAGGAAGAGGTGTAGGATGGGAGGAAGAAACAGAGGGGATGTTCTGACGTATGGATTCCACCTTTTCCTTAAAATAGTCAGCAAAGTCCTGAGCGGAGATGGAGGAAGGAGAGGCAGCGGAGGGTGGTTTGAGTAGAGTATCAAAGACAGAGAACAGTCGGCGTGGGTTAGACTTGTGCATGTTGATTAGTGAAGAAAAGTAGGCTAGCATAAAAAACAGGATAGCATAAATTTGTAGTGAAGGAAGTCTGCGAGAGTATGAGATTTCCTCCAGAGGCGTTCAGAGGAACGAGTGGAGGAACGCAGCATGCGCGTGTGGGAATTTAACCAGGGTCTAGGGTTAAAAGGGCGAGTGCGGCAGAGAGAAAGCGGGGCATGTAGATCAAGAGAGGAGGACAAGGCAGAGTTGTAGTTCCTGACCAGTTTGTCAGGGTCTGTAGCAGATCTGAGAGAGGAGAGGGAGGAGTGTAACGTGGACTCAAAGTCAGGTAAGTGAATAGAGCGCAGGTTTCTGCAGAACCGGGGTGTAGATGGAGGTGGAGAAGTTGAGAAGCGAGATAGAGAGAATGAGATGAGGTGATGGTCAGAGAGAGGAAAAGGGGAAATGGAGAAATCAGAGAGAGAGAAATTTTTAGTGAAAACCAGGTCTAAGTAGTGGCCATCCTTGTGGGTGCTGGCTGCAGTCCACTGTTGAAGGCCAAAAGAAGAGGTTAGAGAAAGAAAGCGGGAAGCCCAAGGGAGAGAGGGGTCATCAATGTGGCAATTGAAGTCCCCAAGGAGAAGAACAGGGGAGTCTGAGGAGAGGAAGAAAGAGAGCCAGGATTCAAAGTGAGAGAGAAAGGCAGAAGGGGGATGAGTAGAGGTAGGTGGGCGATAGATGACCGCCACATGAACAGGGAGAGGAGAGAAAATCTGGACAGTGTGAGCCTCAAAGGAGGGAAAAGCAAGAGAGGGAGGAATAGGAAGGGTTCGGTAACGGCAGAGAGAGGAGAGCAGGAGCCCCACACCTCCACCCCTGCCATCAAGGCGCGGAGTGTGGGAGAAGGAAAGGCCACCATAAGAGAGGGCAGCTTCCAGAGCAGAGTCAGACTGAGTGAGCCAGGTCTCAGTTATAGCAAAGAGAAGCAGAGAGTGAGAGAGAAAGAAGTCATGCACAGAGAGGAACTTGTTAGAGAGGGAGAGAGCATTCCAAAGGGCACAGGAGAAAGGGAGAGAGGAGGGAGGGTGGCAGGGGATGGGTATGAGGTTGGAGGGGTTAACACCAGAAGGAGTAGAAGTTGTATGTGGGAGGCGAGGACGAGAGCAAGTAGAAATAAGGCAGGGACCAGGATTGGGAGAGATATCCCCAGAAGCAAGGAGGAGAAGCATGGATAGAAAGAGGATGTGTGAGGATGATTTGTAGGGGTGTGTTTTAGTGCAGGAGGTATAGCTGTGTGGTGACAGAGGACGCAGGTAAGAAAGGAGTTCATGTGAACTGAGAAGTGGGGAAGAAAGGAGAGATGGAGATATATGAATAGAGTTAGAGACATAAGGAGACTGGTGGAAGGAAGTGCATAATTTGAGAATAAGTGCGGTTGCAGCAAATATAAAAAATAAAGGCGGCATCACAGCAATAGTTAAGTGTTGAGATGTGCAGTCTTAGATAGATGATATCCTCTTTCCAACGTAGATCAAAAGCAGGAATCAGAAGCAGTAGGTGATGTCCACTTTTCCACTTCTTTTTGAACTTCCTTTTTAAACTTCATAAATACTTGAAACATATATACTTAAAAGCATATCTGCTTAAAAGCATGGCTGCTGTTTGGGCATTACCTGTCCTTGCAGTGCTGCACTTTGTGGTGTTTTCAATATGTATGACTCTGTTTGCTAATATGTCTTTATTAGTCATATTTTTCTTTATTTGCTGCATCAGTTCTCATTGATTTCATTTTGGGGAAATGCTGTTCAGGGTATAACTATTATTATTGTTATATTATTTTTCCCTGGTTGCTTTATCCCTTTTTTCCCCCTCTGTTTTTGGTATACATACTAATTTTTCCTGGCTATATACTGGGTCATTGACTATATACTTTTTCCAACGCAATGATTTATTATTCTTTCATGCATATGTCAGTGGAAATATATTTTGTATTGCCTATTATGTTAGACTAAACTACTTTGTTGTCATTATTTAAACTTTATTTAGACACATTTTAGTTTTTTTTTTTCTCTTTGTAATACTGAAAGTGTTTGATTAGTAGTCCTCTCTTTATATTTTTGATACATATATATTTTCATAGGCTGTCTTTAGTATTTTTATGTTTTTAAGTTAGTGTGTCTTGTTGTTTAATCAATAAAATCTTGTTCATTTTTTCTGAATTGGCGGAGCATCTGTTTCTTTTTAACCATCTTTATCTTATAGATTAGTTTAGGTGTAATTTAGAGTGCTACTAAGGGGATTGTCTATGTTCTTTTCATCTGTGTGTCTTAAATATATATATATGTAGCCAGGTCCCCTTGCGGTATTACCTTCTCCCCTGTTAGGATACGAGCCGAGTAGCACTAAGGGTTGCGGCCGGTATCGTGTGTGGTGGTTCCACCGGTTCGCGGAGCAGGGCGCCGCCATTGTAAGGGGCGTTGCGCATGCGCGAGGAACAAGAGCACTCCAGGACTACAGGGAGCTCGCGCCTGCGCAGTTAAGGTCCAGAAAGCCCACGAAGGACTAGCCAATAGGGACGGAGGATCTCTGTTGGCGACAGAGAGATATATTTCGCGCGCAGGAACTACGACGTCAGTCGGCGACTGGAGCGGCTAGGGATAAGAGGTAGGGTGCTAGAGTCCATGACTCCGGGTCCCCGAGCCCCAGACAGCCCTGAGCCACCCTAGCGGAGTGTGATAAGGACCGGCCCTAGGTTAGGGACCCTGCCCCTTTATCTATAAGCTAGTAAGGAATCCAGCGGACGCTGCGCTTTCCGCTGAGAGACTTGGGCCTATGCTTGGTCTCTAACCGATCTCTAGACTATAAGTGCGGAGGCTCAGTACGGAGTGACTGCAGACGGTGGACATCAACCGGGTTATCATCAAAGTACAGACGGCGGAAGAAGCGGTGATATTATCCACGCCGGAATTCACCCCACCTTTGGAGGACGTCAAGCGATCCCCCTGCGGTATAGCAGCACCCGCAGCTGGAGCCCGGGCAGGTAACACCACAACTCACGTGCACCAACCAGGCCTATCATTTGACATAGTGGCTGCGCAGTCGCACACAAATACATATACGCTGGTCTACGTATTGGGAGCGCAAGACATTGGGTGGGACTCAGTGGACTTGAGGGTGGTATTATTGTGTTGGGACAGTAGCGTCCGCCGAGACGCATAAAGTGTGGACACCCGCCGTGGTGTCCGTTATAGTTAACCTTGAGGAAACGTTGAGTCGGGTTACCTTTAGAGAGGGACACCTGTTACTACTTGTTTGACCTTATATGTTCTAGTCATCAGTAAAAAGGTATTCGTTCTTATACAATTAGTTGTATGTGGTTATTGGGTATTGTCCTGCGAGGAACCACTCTCCCTCTGGCGGGAGCCATCGCAGGTGGAGGCGCTGCATCATTGTATGGTATATGCTAATATTGTGCCCCAGGTTCCCCGTGGCGGAAGCTCAGCCCTCCTGTGAGCCAACAGGTAATGCACCACACTGAGTAACAATATATGTTTCCTGCACCCCCACACTATAATCTGCGATTGGGGGGGGAAAAACCCGTTACATTTGGAGGCGCTGCTGAGATCTTAGACCTGGGGTGCCCTATTCAACAGACGTTCTAGAATGTCTCCCATATTCCCGTGCCTGTCGCGCTCAGAAGTATATGAGTGGGCTACGAGGCTGGAAGTGCCCTCGGCCCACACGCTGGCGGTGTGCGGCATCCCTATAGACATCCCGTCTATGGCCATACGAGTGGCTCTGCGCCAACATTCTCATCTCCGGGGTAAAAACGCCCTAGCCTTGGTGGATCAATGCACAGAGACCAAAGGGCACTATTCAGTATTAGTGGACATTGGGCACAATGTAAATGAAGAACAAGGACCATCTAGTGTATGGTTTGATGGCCCGGGCGAGTCGAGCTGCGCGGTAGTATACCCCGCGCGGCCCATCAAGTCAGAACCTGACAGCTCTCACACGAACTTAGAGGAGGTGGATATGTGTGCCTCGTCTTCTTCCACTGAGAGTTATTGTGAGTCTATCGTAGGCACAGCTGCTGACCACAGCCCGCCGCTCAGTATTGTACCGGTCCCGACTAGCGGAAGAAATGAGATTCAAATGTTAGCTCAAAGTCTAGCCGAGTTGGGAGGAGCCAGGGCTGAAGCATCCATGCAACAACAATATCGTAAATTGAAGACCTTTTCAGGCACTAAACCAACACCAACGGGCGAAGAGGCGTTCGACGCCTGGATAGAGTATACCTCACAGGTGGTGGAGGAGTGGACATGCCCTGAGCTAGTCAAACGACAACGCATAATGGAGTGTTTATGGACCCGCGCTTCCGTCACTATATGGCTGGCTAAAGATCAACATGCAGATATCACTGCTCAGAAAATGTTGGAGACACTAGAGCGTACTTACGGGCGGACCGAGGATGAAGGCCAACTGATGCTGAGGTACCTCAATCTTCGCCAGAAGCCGGGGGAGGAGCTGTCTGTCTATCTCCACCGAATTAGGAAAGTCCTATGGGATATGCGGAAACGAGACCAGATCAAGTCCACTCAGGTTGGACGAGTATTGTTGGAATCAATTCCAGAAAGGAGCCCTGCCCGACAACCCTATCGCCCTCCTGGTCAAATGCTCCCTGATGCGGAACGAACCCCCTATCTGGGAGGATCTAGTAGATGAGATCAACAAGCATGAGGCATATGGCCGGTTGCATACTCCCGCCAAGAGTAAGGAGTCCACCCCCAGTGACCCGACTAAAGCCACTGGGGCTAAAGCCAAGAATCCAGCGACTCCAGAAGAGGAAGTCGCCCCTAAGGGCGCGGTCCCCAAAGCTAGGCCGAATCGAAATTCCCCGCCCCCGTACCGTGGCCGTCCTGAATCACGGGACCGCCTTTGCTACACCTGCGGTAAGAAGGGCCATCTCACTCGGGCCTGCCCAGAACGGGAGGAGCTCCCCGAGGACAAAACTTCCACTCGACCAAACCCAGCTCGGACGATGGTATGCCAAGCGCGGGCCACCGAACCTGATGTGGAAATCCCTCAAGGGAACCCCCCAGCCCCGGCCGATACCGAGGACAAGGTGGACACCTCCAACCGAGGGCCGTACAGCCAAGTAGGCCCTGCCACAATTGTACCCGTCTTAGTAGAAGGGATCTATGCATCGGCCCTACTGGATACAGGGTCGCAAGTGACCATCATATACCACCCGTTCTACGAACAGCACCTCCGGCACTGTACCCTGCGAACGGCTGAGCACGTGACCGTACGAGGGCTAAGCAATGAAGACTACCCTATCGCTGGAATTGTACAGGTGCAGATGGAAATACTCCAGCTGAACACCGGGAAATGACACCCCATGCAGTTAGCGGCTTTGGTATGCCCAAAACCCCAAGGCCAATACAAGTACCCGATCATTCTAGGCACTAACGCGGATATAGTACAAGCAGTGTTCCGGCAGTACCTAAAAGAGACTAACGAGTTACCCCTAGCCACTGCTCTTCTAGATCCAGTTCTACGAGACGAGTGCCAACGGATCTATGCCCTGGAACGACATGGGGACCTATACAATCGCCAGGCTGGACTGATGACCATATTACCGGGGTGAGTGCGGAGACTGCCCGTCTGGTGTTGCTACCCAGACCGAGATGGGGAAGATCAGCTTTTCTCTCTGGAAAGTACCCCGGAGGAAGAAGTCCAGAGAGGATATAAGATACTACCGGAGGTGAGGGAATGGGCAACTAAGATCCCCCGCCGAAACCACGTGTATGTACAGAATATCTCCCCTTTTCCGATGGAGTTGGATGTCGGACAGAAGTTGGGGAGCATATATCCGGTCAGCCCTGTCGTAGACACACCTGAGGTGAAGGCGGCGGCCGCGGGTGAGCGGTCCGTTGAGATGAATTTCAATTTCGGTGAGTCGACACTACCTACCCAGTGGAAAGAGCGACTGGTCGCGCATTTGACCCAACGACGACATGTGTTCTCCACGAGTGAGATGGGTGTGGGGTGTAGTCGCAGTGCCCAACATACCATCCGATTGAGTGATACCACCCCGTTCCGAGAACGGTCACGCCGCCTCGCCCCACGAGATATAGACGACGTGAGGAACGTTCTCCACGATATGGAAGATTCCGGGATTTTGATAGAGTCTCGGGGCCCATATGCGTCCCTCATCGTCGTGGTGCGTAAAAAGAACGGAGCCGTACGACTGTGTATTGATTATCGGACATTGAACAACCGTACGATACCGGATCAGTACACCCTCCCGCGCATCGAAGAAATACTGAACGCGCTAAATGGAAGTCAGTGGTTCAGTGTGCTCGATCTCCGATCCGGGTACTATCAGGTACCTATGAGCGCGGAGGATCAAGAAAAAACAGCTTTCTTCTGCCCCTTGGGATTCTATCAATTCACCCGTATGCCCCAAGGCATATGTGGGGTGCCGGCCACGTTCCAGAGGTTGATGGAAAAGACTATCGGGGACATGATTCCACGGGAATGTCTGGTATACCTAGATGACATTATCGTCTTCGGAAGAACTTTAGAGGAACACGAAGAGCGGTTATTTAAGGTAATCGACCGTCTGGGGAACGAAGGGTTGAAATTATCCCTAGACAAGTGCCGGTTTTGCCACACATCGGTGACCTACGTGGGACACATAGTGTCCGCCAAAGGAATCGCCACTGACCCTGCCAAGGTAGAGGCCGTAGTAAACTGGCCTCGCCCCGAGAACGTCACAGAGTTGCGGTCCTTCCTGGGATTCTGTGGGTATTACCGCCGCTTTGTGGAAGGATACTCGAGCAAGGCTAAGCCCCTGAACAACCTGTTGAAAATATACCCTTCAGAGACCGGGAAGAAGGCTGTATCGGCTAGCCAGCCGTTCGGTGACAAATGGACATCGGAGTGTGAACAGGCCTTCCTGCAACTGAAGGGGTGTCTGACCGAAGCGCCCGTGCTTGCATATGCGGACCCCGAGCAGCCATACGTCCTGCATGTGGATGCCAGTCTAAATGGACTAGGCGCCGTCCTGCACCAGAAGCACCCTGAGGGTCTGCGGCCTGTGGCTTACATCAGTCGCAGCTTGACACCCAGTGAGCAGAGATATCCCGTCGACAAGTTAGAATTCCTGGCTCTCAAGTGGGCTATTACCGAGAAACTACACGATTACCTGTACGGGGTTCCCTTCGAAGTGAGGACCGATAACAATCCCCTCACTTATGTCAATACCTCGGCCAAACTGGACGCTGCCGGACACCGCAGGTTGGCCGCCCTGAACAGTTACAACTTCTCCATGAAGTACAAGCCAGGACCCCTGAATGTCGGAGCGGACGCCCTCTCCCGAAGACCTGGGCTAAGTGCTATCCCAGATGACGAGGAATGGGAAGAACTGCCCGGGCCCGCAGTGCGAGCTATGTGTAGCATGGCCGCTATCATCGACGACCAAGTGGCGTTCTCAGAATTAAGAGTGGTCGATTCATTGGGATGTCGGTCGCAGGCTGTCCCAGACGCCTACTGTGATCCCAAAGGGATGAACATCACACCTGATAAAGTACTACGGTGGAAGGACCTAGTAGAATACCAAGTACGAGATCCTGTTATTGGTATCATCCGGAGAGCAGTAATAAAGAAAAACCCTGCCCTTCTTAAGTGTGCACCCAAAAACTTGGTGGCCCCACTCATGCGGGAGTGGGACCATTTCGAAATAGACAATTGCTTACTCTACCGGGTGGTACAGTATCACAACCACCCGGATAGGAGACAACTAGTCCTCCCTAAGAACCTACAATTTCTGGTGCTGAAGGCTCTACATGATGATCATGGACACCTGGGTACCGATAAAACCTTTGGGCTGGTCCGAGATTGTTTTTTTTTTGACCTAAGATGCGAGAAGCCGTTGAGCGTCATTGTCGCCGATGTACCCGGTGTATACAGCGAAAAACCCTGCCTACCCGAGCGGCCCCCATGGGTCATCTGCAGAGTTCGGGCCCCATGGACCTCGTGTGTATGGACTTTCTGTGTATTGAACCGGATAGCCGGGAATATGCAATGTGCTGGTTATCATAGACCACTACACGCGTTATGCTCAAGCTTTCCCTACTAAAGACCAGAAAGCCATCACCGTGGCTAAGATATTATGGGAAAAATACTTTGTACATTACGGCCTTCCCAACCGCCTCCACTCTGACCAAGGGCGGGATTTCGAGAGTACCTTGATCAGGGAACTGCTACGAATGCTGAACATTGCCAAATCCCGAACGACCCCATACCACCCCGAGGGAGATGCCCTACCCGAGCGGTTTAATCGGACATTGCTAGACATGCTCGGAACACTACAGAGTGCCCAGAAATCGGAGTGGAGTCGACATGTAGAAACCTTGGTGCATGCGTATAATTGCACCCGACACGAGTCAACCGGGTTCTCCCCGTACTTCCTGATGTTTGGGAGGGAAGCCCGATTACCAGTGGATGTGCGTCTTAGAATCTCCACAGATGGGATACATAATGCTACCCATTTTAAATATGTGCAACGACTCAAAGACAGCTTGCAACAGGCATATCAGCAGGCAGAGAAATCCACCGCTAAGCTAAATGCTGATAATAAGAGGCGATACGACCATAAAGTCAGATATCGTGAACTTCGGCCAGGAGATGCTGTGTTGCTTCGGAACTTACTGCTGCGGCACAGTTTATTCGAGCATTTGCCCGTTCTGTGCCGCAGCAGTAGCCTGGCGCGCGCCCGAGTGTGACGGGCGCGCGCCGAAGCAGCGGAAGAGCGCCCTCCGATCGGGGCGCTCTCCCTACCGCTGCCGGGTCCGCCGGGTCCCCCGGAACCCCCTGCCGCTGTCCCGCGATCGCGGGACACCAGGGCTCCCTCGGGGAGCCCCTGGACACGCGTGCAGGGGGCGCACGCTCCCGATGACGCGTGACCGCGCGTCTATGACGCGCGGCACGCCGAGGGGCGGCCACTAGCAAGCCGGGAGATTTCCCGGCTTGCGGTACCGACCACACTTCAATAAAGTGTGTCGGTAGTGTAGGCGTCCCAGGAAAACATAAACTGGCCGACCGTTGGAGAGATGGAGTGTATGAGATAGAATCCCAAATGCCTGGCCTCCCGGTCTATCGTATCAAAGACACTGATGGCCGGGTAAAGGTATGGCACCGCAATCATCTTCTTCCCATTCCTCAAGTGGAAGATGAAGAGATTGAGATATTGGCCACACCGCTCAACGGTAAGTACGATTTATCAGAGCAGGGTCAAGAGACTGTCCATAATGAGACCCCCTCTGACACTGAGAGGGTCCCTCCAAGGGATCTTCAGTAAAGGGACTACTCCACAAAAGGGGCATCTCCCGGAGGAGCTACGGGTAAAGGGCCCTGTAGGTCAAAGCCTACTCAGGTGGCACCAACAGGCCAGCCTTTGGATCCACAGAGCCCGAGCTTTGTGCCTAACAGAGACTGTTCAGAGATATTTCTCCCCTCAAGGGAAGAGGCTGAGCTTCAGGACTGTAATTATTACTCATCCGAGGGAGTTGCCGAAGAACAGCTCCGCCGGAGCCAAAGAAACAGGTACCCTCCAACTCGGGTAGCCTATGATCAGATGGGGGCACCCCACTATGAGACTCAGCAGTGCTCTCGGAGCAAGATCCAATCTGTGATTGTGATGCTCACGGAGTTGTGTAATATTGTATAGAGTCATGCATGTGCTAAGTTATGTCTCCAATGCAATTTTCATTATATAACTGCTGTATATAGAAATGTTATTTGTGTCCCAAGCGAGGACGTTGGGGATTTTACCGGGGGGAGGATGTATCCAGGTCCCCTTGCGGTATTACCTTCTCCCCTGTTAGGATACGAACCGAGTAGCACTAAGGGTTGCGGCCGGTATCGTGTGTGGTGGTTCCACCGGTTCGTGGAGCAGGGCGCCGCCATTGTTAGGGGCGTTGCGCATGCGCAAAGAACAAGAGCACTCCAGGACTACAGGGAGCCCGCGCCTGCGCAGTTAAGGTCCAGAAAGCCCGCGAAGGACTAGCCAATAGGGACGGAGGATCTCTGTTGGCGACAGAGAGATATATTTCGCGCGCAGGAACTACGACGTCAGTCGGCGACTGGAGCGGCTAGGGGTAAGAGGTAGGGTGCTGGAGTCCGTGATTCCAGGCACTAGGCCAGTACTCCCCTAGGCCCCAGACAGCCCTGAGCCACCCTAGCGGAGTGTGATAAGGACCGGCCCTAGGTTAGGGACCCTGCCCCTTTATCTATAAGCTAGTAAGGAATCCAGCGGACGCTGCGCTTTCCGCTGAGAGGCTTGGGCCTATGCTTGGTCTCTAACCGATCTCTAGACTATAAGTGCGGAGGCTCAGTACGGAGTGACTGCAGCCGGTGGACATCAACCGGGTTATCATCAAAGTACAGATGGCGGAAGAAGCGGTGATATTATCCACGCCGGAATTCACCCCACCTTTGGAGGACGTCAAGCGATCCCCCTGTGGTATAGCAGCACCCGCGGCTGGAGCCCGGGCAGGTAACACCACAACTCACGTGCACCAACCAGGCCTATCATTTGACATAGTGGCTGCGCAGTCCCACACAAATACATATACGTTGGTCTACGTATTGGGAGTGCAAGACATTGGGTGGGACTCAGTGGACTTGAGGGTGGTATTATTGTGTTGGGACAGTAGCGTCCGCCGAGACGCATAAAGTGTGGACACCCGCCGTGGTGTCCGTTATAGTTAACCTTGAGGAAACGTTGAGTCGGGTTACCTTTAGAGAGGGACACCTGTTACTACTTGTTTGACCTTATATGTTCTAGTCATCAGTAAAAAGGTATTCGTTCTTATACAATTAGTTGTATGTGGTTATTGGGTATTGTCCTGCGAGGAACCACTCTCCCTCTGGCGGGAGCCATCGCAGGTGGAGGCGCTGCATCATTGTATGGTATATGCTAATATTGTGCCCCAGGTTCCCCGTGGCGGAAGCTCAGCCCTCCTGTGAGCCAACAGGTAATGCACCACACTGAGTAACAATATATGTTTCCTGCACCCCCACACTATAATCTGCGATTGGGGGGGGGGGGGAAACCCGTTACATATATATATATGCAAGTCCCTGCTCACGTGATGCGCACCCGCGTATGCGCGGGTACAATGCTCACCGGCGCTCGGCGCTTAGGTAAACAAATTTGTTCAACTTTCTTGCGCGCTCAGCTTCCCCTGCAGCGTCACCCCCATCCCTCCCCCCGCGAGCGCGTGCGAAAATTTAAGGGACACCTGGCGCTCATGCTTGGAGAGGACAAAGCCTAAGGGTTCCAGTCCTGGGTTTTGCTTAGTAACTGGTTGTTGCAAAAAATAATCAATGTACTGTAGGCAGATAAATTGGAAGTGAAACACAAAGAAAGACAAGAGTGCAAACGCACATAGTGAAGTTTGTAAAAGTGGGTGTATATAATTTTAGGGTATAATATCTGCGTACATCAGATTAGTGGGTAATAAGCATTTCATGTGCAATACATGAGTTTACCAACGCCGCACTGCCGCCTCCAGGCCTCAGGAATTCTCTCTCACAGCATCCAGGACAAGCTGCCTCGGTTGTGGTATGGAACCTCCGCTGCGGTGCCTTATCCTGATCGATATCCTTCCCCAATCGCTGCCGTCACTACCGCTCACTCCTTGGGTCTGTCTCCGACTGCCACTGCGTCTCGGAGCACTTTGTTGGTAGGTCACGTGTCCCGCGGGGTTTTGCGACCGGCCGCAAAGGGAGGTTGGGGCGTAAAGCGTGATCGTAGCTTTACTGCAGTATGCCGAGTGCAGCTCTTTGTGAGAAATCAGTCCAATGCAGATAAACCACACAGAGTGTGGAGATACAGTTCTAGGACTCTTAAAAATCTTTATCCAACGCGTTTCGAAGCATAAGCTTCTTCTTCAGGGCTAAATTGAACTAATTTAAGAACATATTTATACCTTTAGGCCGCCACTGATTGGTCAAAATCAGAGGTATCTACACCAATCTGATCCTCACTAGGCTTCATCCCACAAGTGTAGGTGTTAGAAGTACTTACTTCTTAATGTGCTCTGGTGGATTGACCTTTTCAGTGCTGGTCTAGGGGTATGGTAAAAACACAATACATTTTTTATTTATTATTATATAATTTCAACTTAAAAACACTTTAATAAAAATGCCAATGATTGTGAATATTTCAAAGGCTCTGAAATAAAACAAACAAGTGTTAATAACACATATAAATTAATACTTTATATTTAATATGAATGGGTATCACAGATGTTGTTCAGATCTTATGCATAGGGCCAAGTACTAAGCTGATAGGGAACGCATAACTATATGGGGCCTATTTATGCATATTGTTTAATATAGACACCATAGGTCTATGTTTTCATTTAGACCTTTAGGACCTAAAGACTTCAATTGGTGGATCCAATAGGTTTCTTGGACAGATATATCTTTTATTCTGTCTCCACCACGTCTATTTTGGGGAATGGTTTTAATCCCTTTGAAGGTCAGGGTTGAGGGGTCTTTGTTGTGGTGGGTTGAGAAATGACGACCTACACTATGAGTCTGTAGTGCATGTTTGATATTTCTCACGTGCTCTTGGATACGTGTTTTCAGACAACGTTTTGTGCGGCCTACATATTGCAGGCCGCAGGGGCATTCTAATAAGTACACTAAGAATCTTGTGTTACAATTGATAAATTCAGTAATGTTATACACTTTATGATCTATATTTGATCTAAATGTTTTGCGTTCAGTATGTAGGAGTTTACATATGCAGCATCTTCCACAAGGGAAGTTCCCTACTATATTGTTGCTCATCCAGGATTGGGCACCTCTATTTACAGTTTTCCCAATGTCACTCGGGACTAGTGTGTCTTTTAAACTGCGTGCCTTCCTGTAAATGAACTTGGGAGATGTGTTTATGTATCCACTGAGAATGGGGTCTGTAGATATAATCCCCCAATGCTTTTTTATGACTCCTTCTATTTGTCTGTGCATAGAATTATAGTTAGTGATGAATGGAACTTCTATTCGGTCTTCATCAACATTTGAAGGACTTTTCTTTTTTTGTATCAACAGTTTATTCCGATCTATTTTTCTAACCTTTTCTAGTTCAAGTATAAGTTGTTTATAATTGTATCCTCTTTCTAAGAATCTTAAGAACAGAAATTGGGCTTGTAATTCAAAGTCTGCCTCATTGCTGCAGTTTCTCTTTATTCTCATAAACTGACCTCCAGGTATGTTGCTAATCCAAGTTCTTTTATGATTACTGGAGGCCAGTAAGAGATTGTTCGTATCTACCTTTTTAAAGAAGGTTTTAGTTGTTACCCCTTCTGCCTCCGAAGCTTTTAGATCCAGATCTAGATAGCTGACATTCTCCGCGTGTGTTACATGGGTGAATACCAGATTATGGTCATTATGATTGATGTATTTCATAAATGTATCTATTGATTCTTCATCACCCTCCCACACACAGAGAATGTCATCTATATAGCGACGCCATATCACTATATGTTTCAGGAATGGATTTTCCTTCCAGATGAAAGTTTCCTCCCAGTTCCCCATATACAGGTTTGCGAAGCTGGGGGCAAAACGTGTGCCCATTGCAGTTCCGCAAACCTGCAGGAAGAACTGGGAAAGAAAAGGAAATAGTTATGACTAAGCACATATTTTATGGCTTCTATGATAAACCATCTATTCAGATCTGTGATTTTAGATTTTCGTCTCAGGTAATCCTCAACTGCTGCAATGCCCTTTACATGTGGAATGCTGGTGTACAATGCTTGTACGTCACACGTCAGCCATCTGTGACGTACAAGCATTGTACACCAGCATTCCACATGTAAAGGGCATTGCAACAGTTGAGGATTACCTGAGACGAGAATCTAAAATCACAGATCTGGATAGATGGTTTATCATAGAAGCCATAAAATATGTGCTTAGCCATAACTATTTTCTTTTTCTTTCCCAGTTCTTCCTGCAGGTTTGCGGAACTGCAATGGGCACACGTTTTGCCCCCAGCTTCGCAAACCTGTATATGGGGAACTGGGAGGAAACTTTCATCTGGAAGGAAAATCCATTCCTGAAACATATAGTGATATGGCGTCGCTATATAGATGACATTCTCTGTGTGTGGGAGGGTGATGAAGAATCAATAGATACATTTATGAAATACATCAATCATAATGACCATAATCTGGTATTCACCCATGTAACACACGCGGAGAATGTCAGCTATCTAGATCTGGATCTAAAAGCTTCGGAGGCAGAAGGGGTAACAACTAAAACCTTCTTTAAAAAGGTAGATACGAACAATCTCTTACTGGCCTCCAGTAATCATAAAAGAACTTGGATTAGCAACATACCTGGAGGTCAGTTTATGAGAATAAAGAGAAACTGCAGCAATGAGGCAGACTTTGAATTACAAGCCCAATTTCTGTTCTTAAGATTCTTAGAAAGAGGATACAATTATAAACAACTTATACTTGAACTAGAAAAGGTTAGAAAAATAGATCAGAATAAACTGTTGATACAAAAAAAGAAAAGTCCTTCAAATGTTGATGAAGACCGAATAGAAGTTCCATTCATCACTAACTATAATTCTATGCACAGACAAATAGAAGGAGTCATAAAAAAGCATTGGGGGATTATATCTACAGACCCCATTCTCAATGGATACATAAACACATCTCCCAAGTTCATTTACAGGAAGGCACGCAGTTTAAAAGACACACTAGTCCCGAGTGACATTGGGAAAACTGTAAATAGAGGTACCCAATCCTGGATGAGCAACAATATAGTAGGGAACTTCCCTTGTGGAAGATGCTGCATATGTAAACTCCTACATACTGAACGCAAAACATTTAGATCAAATATAGATCATAAAGTGTATAACATTACTGAATTTATCAATTGTAACACAAGATTCTTAGTGTACTTATTAGAATGCCCCTGCGGCCTGCAATATGTAGGCCGCACAAAACGTTGTCTGAAAACACGTATCCAAGAGCACGTGAGAAATATCAAACATGCACTACAGACTCATAGTGTAAGTCGTCATTTCTCAACCCACCACAACAAAGACCCCTCAACCCTGACCTTCAAAGGGATTAAAACCATTCCCCAAAATAGACGTGGAGGAGACAGAATAAAAGATATATCTGTCCAAGAAACCTATTGGATCCACCAATTGAAGTCTTTAGGTCCTAAAGGTCTAAATGAAAACATAGACCTATGGTGTCTATATTAAACAATATGCATAAATAGGCCCCATATAGTTATGCGTTCCCTATCAGCTTAGTACTTGGCCCTATGCATAATATCTGAACAACATCTGTGATACCCATTCATATTAAATATAAAGTATTAATTTATATGTGTTATTAACACTTGTTTGTGAATATTTCAAAGGCTCTGAAATAAAACAATCATTGGCATTTTTATTAAAGTGTTTTTAAGTTGAAATTATATAATAATAAATAAAAAATGTATTGTGTTTTTACCATACCCCTAGACCAGCACTGAAAAGGTCAATCCACCAGAGCACATTAAGAAGTAAGTACTTCTAACACCCACACCTGTGGGATGAAGCCTAGTGAGGATCAGATTGGTGTAGATACCTCTGATTTTGACCAATCAGTGGCGGCCTAAAGGTATAAATATGTTCTTAAATTAGTTCAATTTAGCCCTGAAGAAGAAGCTTATGCTTCGAAACGCGTTGGATAAAGATTTTTAAGAGTCCTAGAACTGTATCTCCACACTCTGTGTGGTTTATCTGCATTGGACTGATTTCTCACAAAGAGCTGCACTCGGTATACTGCAGTAAAGCTACGATCACGCTTTACGCCCCAACCTCCCTTTGCGGCCGGTCGCAAAACCCCGCGGGACACGTGACCTACCAACAAAGTGCTCCGAGACGCAGTGGCAGTCGGAGACAGACCCAAGGAGTGAGCGGTAGGGACGGCAGCGATTGGGGAAGGATATCGATCAGGATAAGGCACCGCAGCGGAGGTTCCATACCACAACCGAGGCAGCTTGTCCTGGATGCTGTGAGAGAGAATTCCTGAGGCCTGGAGGCGGCAGTGCGGCGTTGGTAAACTCATGTATTGCACATGAAATGCTTATTACCCACTAATCTGATGTACGCAGATATTATACCCTAAAATTATATACACCCACTTTTACAAACTTCACTATGTGCGTTTGCGCTCTTGTCTTTCTTTGTGTTTCAGTTGCCTAGGGGTTTCACCCCTGTTCACATAGCTGCAGATCACCGATCGATTTAGAGGTTGTATTTTGTTATAAAATTAACACAACGGTGGTGAAGGGTTTAAATAATAGAAATATTAATTTGCGCACTCTATCTGTTTTTGTTAGATAAATTGGAAGTGATGGATTTAACTCTGGAGACTATAGGTCTTCCAGGAGGATGAACAGCATTTTTGTGCAATTTAGGTAAATGGTAAAATACCGGAAGAATGTTTTTTTTTAACCAAAATAAATTCATATTCCTCTTTATTAATGAACCCTTGATTGAGACCTAAGGTCAAATGTTTTTCTATTTGTGTCAGAAATTCTTCTGTTGTAATTTAGTTTCTACATCATTCAACAGTTTAAGGGATTCTGTGATGTAGTTGTCCTTATCAAGAAAAACCACACCACCACCCTTATCCGCTGACTTTATGACAATTGTATGATCCATTCTCAATTGTTTAATGGTTTGATATTGAGATGGATTCAAGTTGCGTTTAATGTATTTATTTTTTTTAGTTATTTTTTCCAGATCATCTTGCACAAGTTTTCAAACAACTCCAAGCAACCCCTTTTAAGGTTGCTTGGGTAAAAAAGAGACTTATTTTGGAAAGGGGTATGTTGAATACCAGCTATATCAACACTGGGTCTAATAGCGAGATTGGAATCTGCTTGTACTGTCTTTTTAATTAAATACTTTGTTAAAGACAGATTCCTGACAAATTTGCCAACATCTATGTAGGTGTTAAATGAGCTCATAGTGTTAGTTATGCTTCTGATACAAATATATTTATTTGTAAAAATGTTTTACCAGGAACTAATACATTGAGAGTTACCTCTTGTTTTCAAGTATGTTCTGGGCACAGAGTTGTGATGTCAATACGTGGCTATTTGGGGGCCTATATGACATCTTTAATGCAGTGTATACAATTATCCCAATACCTTTTCCTAAATCAACAATACTAAAGCATACCCCACTTTATTATATTCCCTGTGTAGAAAAATTCAAACTCACACACATACAGTATACATCACACCGCTCACCAAGAATATGTTAATTAAGTAATTAGAGTAATGAAGATGCCTAAATTGCCAAGATTGACAATGGTTTTTACCTATGTGCTAAGTTTATGTATTATCAAAGAAAGAGGACAAATGGAATAACAATTAACCTCCAAAAGAAGCACATTAATGTTGCACACCAAGGCTGTTAAAACTTAACATTTAATGGTATTAAATACTATATGTCTACACTTGATTTTTTATTTCGTTAAAGTGTGTATGTTTAAAAATAAACAGTGAAATGACAGGTAATGAACCGTGTCCTTGTGTCCACAATAAAGATAATAGTAAACCTTTGATTAGTAAGACTGATCAAATTGTGAACAGTTTTTGAATCAAAGGCAGTGCACAGGTGGCAGGAAATCAACAGTGGCAGGAAATCAACACTAGTTAGAACATCACCTGCTAATGTCAAATCCACTATAGTCTGTGATGGCTATCTAAATATAAAAGCCATGAGTAGCATAGTGCAGCTATGATGCATCACTGCATCATTTTAATGCTATTCTAATAAGAATATACAGAAAACTATAATACTAATAATTGTTTGTTCTTGTACAGTGCTGCTAGTTTTACGTAGTGCTTTACAGAGACATTTTTGCAGACACAGTCCATGCCCCGTAGAGCTTACAATCTATGTTTTTGTTTTGCCCTGCTCAGTGCCAGTCAGTGTCTTTACTCACTGAGCCACTCCTTCTCCCTGGGAGACATAAATGTTTCATACATACAATTGAACTAGGGTGGTTCCCCAAGTGAAATCCACAAGTGGATGCTGCTATACACAGGTGAGGTATGTAACCTCTGCTAGGCTAGATAATTATAAAAGCCATGTGGAGCACAGCGCAGTTCCAACATAACTGCATAGTTGTAACTATGTAACAAATTGAAAGCTACAAACTCCTCCACTCTAGATGCAACAAGACAAAGGCCTGGGACATGGTGATTGTATCCGGGCGGAGGCGCGCTGAGGCTCAGGGAAAGCGATGGTTTCCCTGGTCTAACACAGCGCGCCGTCCGTGGGTGTGTCGGGGGCGGATCTGGGGGCGGGCCAGTGACGTCACGGAGCTGGTTCGCCCTCATTGGGCGAACCCGCTCACGTGACCGGCCCTGCGCTTCGGCGAGCGACAAATTTGAAACCTCCGTGAGACACACGCTTCCCCAAGCGTGCGGACGCGTGCGCGAGCCCCTGCTAAAGCCGCTCTCATTGCGGCTGCAGGGGCTCAGTGCCGAGCAGCAGCGCGCCTCAGCACGGGTCAGCGCATAAGCGCTGACCATGCCCGAGGCCTAAGTCTTACCTGCCCCTGACAAAGCTCCGCCAAGGAGAGAAACGGGTAGGGCGTGTGACGTGTTGACGTCATGACAGGGAAGTACTGAATGTTCGTGTCCGCTTGCATGCATAGGTCTCCTTGATACATTTGTATTCATGTGATGTCATATTCTGTGGCTATGTCTATTACCTATGCCCTGCCTTCCTTGTTTGAGGGCTCTATATAGAGGTCAGCAGTGTGCATTTAAGATACTCTGAGGGTGCATTAGGCAGCCACGGGTGAGTTACGCTGTGTGTATACTGTATGCTGCAGTGATGCCAAATAAAGACCCATGTTCAATATACCTCTGCCTGGGTGTCAGTTCCTGGGCAGGAGGGGTAAAGGGTGTTGTGGTGGGAACTGATGTCCTGAAACCCGGGAGCCCACTACAGCTGGAGGTGCCGTACCATGAAACGAAACTCCTGCAAGAGATCATAAGCCTGTCCTGTTGCCCCTTACCATCGCGGCTACTCAGTTCTCCTGAAACAGGTACAGGTATGTCTCAGCACCATACACACACAGACCCTGTAGTAGACTGTAGAATCTCCCAGAGGAGGGGGGAAACTGGGCTACACTAAAGAATATACTGTCTTTTCACTTTCTAAATTGTGATCTCAGTGAGGTTTTCTAGCGTGTCTTGGAAGCTTACAGAGCATCTGATTGCATCTTCCAAATAGACATCATTGGGTACCGGCAACCCATCCTTTTGCCTATCCTGTCATTTCAATATACATAGCTGGGGAAGTTTGTCACTGATCAACACACACAGAATTTCCTTAATTGTCTGATTAACTGACCTGCAAATAAAACCATGAAACATTAATGTTTTATGGCACTACCAGAGTAAAGCAGCATAAAATGTACATTTAATAAGTTTAACCTCTTAATTGCCATACTGCACATAAAATTCAAACGTTGATTTTTTGAAGTTCCAATTTCTGGACCTGAATGACACCGTACCAATCATTTGAATACCTATCATGTTTCTTGTTTTATTAGCACAAAATTAAATATTTTTAAATGTGCAATGATTAAGGTGAAAACATACAGTATTACACAGAAGAGTACAGTGAGCTTGAAAGGAAACAGTACAGTATAAGCTACAAACATATTTAATCAACATTAGCACTAGTACAATAGATCAAAAGCTCCAAAGAACATTAAATTGGATCACGGCTGATTCTGTATGACATAGTAATCATGGTAGACTGAGGTAAGGAAATAATACATTAGACCTTATATAAAACACTGCATGATTAATAAGAAGTAATTAAGACCATTCATAGTGTACACAGCTGTCTAGTTATTCATCAGAAATATCTACAGTATTAAACTACAGCATATTAAGAAAATTGAGTGCCGGAGAAACTGTTTAATGATTACAAGCAGGCAAATTCTTTGGTGTTTGCTCACACCTAGGATATCAGATACTGTACCTCTAGAACAAAATCTGGTTAATGTTGCCAGATACCTGTGGAATATAAACATGCAGCCTAGTAATGAGGTGTCTCACATGAATCACAGCTTGGTGGAATTTTTAATGTCCGAAACTTGCGGAAATCAGTTTATAGAGATTGACATTATATTTTACATTTCAACAGAACATATGTACAGTAAATAGAAGTATTGGGTTTAATTGTAAAGGGATCTACTGTAGCCTGAATAATGATTTATCACATATACCGTACTGTATGTATCCTATGTAGAAGTGCTAGCAAAAAAGACTGGGTATGTTTTAGGAAAGACTAATTCTATTAATTAAGGTGGAAATAATCTTTGAACCTCATTATAAAGAGGTCTCTGCTACATTTATGTTGCAGAAACAGATAAGAGGACTTATTAACATACATTAACTTTTATTCAAAAAAGGTGAAGTGTGTGTAAATTAAAAAAGTTTTACATCATCCCCATACCAACATGTATTATTCACTGATATAACCTTGCAATAGTCTGTACATATAAAACTACTGATGTTCCAATGTGGCTATCTGTGAAGCATCCCAATCAATGGATGATATGGCAAGAGTTTTGTTTTAAAGTATTTTTTTTTATAGTAATGTATTTTATTGTGTTGCACTGTAATAATTATTTGAATGGGCAAAATCGCTATTGCTATTAACCATCTTTGGCTAATAGCACTTTTGCCCATTCCTGTGTGATGTTGGTGGCAGAGGGGGTGAGTGAAGGAGGTAGTTGCCCGGAGAAGGGTGTTTAGGCCTTGCAGAAGGGGTTAACCACTTCATTACCTTAGCGGTGTAATGCCTGTATGCCTGCAGACCTGGCCAGTCTCCAGTACTGAGGTGGATAAGGGTATAACACGCACCCACAGCAGTGAGGGCGTGCCCGGAGTGTGATAAGTTGCGTTGCCGGGCCAGGTGAGAAAAGGGTTAACGATATACTTGCAGAGTCTGGGGTGCCAGAAGTCGGAGGGTTAATGTCCAAGAGCCAAGGGTCAGGGGCAGGAGAGAGCAGCGTAGTGATGTCCAAAGCAGTGTCCATAGGTAGAGAGGTACACGTAGTAAAGCCAAGCCAAGATCAAACCAGGGAAATCCAAACAGAGGCAGGGACAGGAACAAGGAGCTGGAACAGAGAGCTAAGCACAAGTCACTGCACACAGGAGCCACAGAGAAGCTATGCTGAGCAATGACAGAGAGGGCAGACTGAGGTAATAAAGGAGGGAGAACCAATGGTGGCAAGGGGAGGAGCGGAGGACTGTCTGAGTGAACGCAGGGATAGGTCCAGGAGGGAGGCAGGGGTGTGATGGCTAGTAATGGCCTGCAGCCGATGAGGGGCGGCGCCAGCAACACGGGGAGGCAGGTAAGAGGATCGGGTGCGTGCGCCTTCTGTAAGGCTGCCGTGCGCGCGCCCCGATCGCGTGCATGCAGATGCGGCGTGCGCCGCGGAGGGATGGCTCGGTGTGGAGGAGGTAAGCTGCTGAGGGAGCGGAGAAGCAGGGCAGGAGGCTGCCATTGGGCTAGAGGTGACTGGACCCGCTGAGAAGCGCTTGTCCACTGATCCGTTACAAGCAGTTGTAATTCCTCTCACAACCCTTCCGGTTGGCCTAACCACCTACCCTGGGGCAAATACAACCTTAAGTTGTTCAACAAACAACAAACAGGTACTGGTATTTATCCCCTTCATTACCTTAGTGGTTAGCCGCTATGGTAATGAAGCTGGTTGTAAATGGATTTTTATTCCATAGGATTTGATGTAGGGAGTCTCCAGAGCTGATATTAATGTGTGTCAGCTCCGGAGACACACAGCTTCAATCCGATGCAGTAAGAATACATTTTGTCCATCAGATCCCCTTGAGGTGGCGAGATCAGAATGTGCGATTTGCAGTCGCAATGTGAACCTTGGAGCTAAAGTACCTGAATACTGTAGCTTAATTTCTCCCAAAAAATTGAGTTTGAGCATTTTTTGAGCTACCGCTCGGTTTGTCATTGTGAGAGTGCTGTTGATTGTGAAGAATAATTTTTGAACGTTTGGCATGTTATCAGAGCTTTCTGAATAGCTACACATGCAAACTAACTCTAAAAGAGCTCAAAATTGTTGATAAGTCAATTATCGAAGCTACCTGAATAGGCCCCTAAGTTTTTCCTAGCCACTTTTTCAAATATGATCTCTTTTGGTGTATGAAATTGTGCAATTAAACAAACAGAATCAGAATTTTTCCTGAAAGAACATCTGAAGATTCGAGTATTCTACCATTTGCCCAAAGTCCATAAGAACTTAGATGTACCCCAAGGGTTCTCTATAATTCGGGTATTGTTTCCATTAACATTAATTTTTCAGAATACATCGACTCATTCCTCCAACCAATGGTATGTAAGTTGGATTCATTTCTAAGAGATACCATACACTGGCGACACACTTTATTCGAGCTCGGCTAGTCCCACGAATTCGGGTATACTCGGGTGTATTGAGGTTTGTGACTGTTTTCTGCCCGAGTGCATTGGGTTATTTTCCAGGCAGGGATTGAAGCATTTTATTCCCGCTGGCTGCAATACTGCACAGTATATATATATATACTGCATTACAATTCATGAATTTATGCCATCTGGTAGACACGCGAAGCATTGCAGCCTATTAAATCCTAATCATTATCATTTAACAGATCAGCCGCCCGTCAGCCAGGCATGAACCCAGGCTGGGAAGGCAAACACAACGGGGCTTGTCAGAGGTGAGGAGCGGCGCATTCCAGGTATCTGCCAGGTACATACTGGGTATTTGCTCGAATAAAGTGTGTCAGTGCAGTACATTTATTACAGATTATTTCGAATTTGGCATGGAAGGAGACATATACTTGGGTGCCATCTGATGTTTACTCGCTCTATACATGCATTAAACATCAAAAAGGCACCGGGCAGTCAAATACTTTCTAACATGCCACCATTAATCAGGATTTCCTTCTGGAAGGGTTCAAATTCATATTGGAACACAATTATTTTAACTTTGATGGGGAATTCTATATACTGTACAACATTGTGGAACAGTGATGGGTACTAAGTTTGTCCCATTGTATGCAAATCTATTTATGTTTTTTGGGGAGAAGCACCATATTTGGGAGAAAAATAAGTAGCTAAAAAATCTAATGATGTACAGACTTTTCATCGACAATATTTTCTTTAACTGGGAAGGTAGTATGGATGATCTGTTAGAATTCACAGGTTCTCTAAATAATAATAACCTTGGTCTTAAGTTCACTTGTAATATTAGCACTTGATCTTTAACTGATCCATGGGGATGGTAAAATACACACTCAAAATTTTAGAAAGAAAGTGGATGCGACTGGATACTTAGGTTATATAATGGTCTTTTATAAAGGATCTGCTCGATACCTAAGATGGCCGCCACCATGAAGTGACATCATCCTCACTGAAGCAATCGGGATCATCTCACTTCCTGGCAAACCCTGCCCTCAGTTCCCAACAGGAAGTGACTTTAATCCCACTGAAACAAGCGTGGCCATCATACTTCCTGACAAATCCTGCCCTTACCCCCCTGACAGGAAGTAAGCCTCTCTCTGGCTCTCATTGCCAGCAGCTACCTCTGGCCTTTAAATAGCAGGCAGTTGCAACTTGTCTTTGCTCGTGCAAAGTAGTCTAGTACTCTATGCCTTGCTCTGCCTTTGACCCTGTTTGTCTTGACCCCTGTTTGGACCAGATTACCTCCTGCCTTGTTCCTGCCCTGTTCCTGAGTCCATTCCTGTGTCCTGAGTCTTCCCCTTGCCTTTTACCTTCCCGGAACAGGACTTGTCTTCCCCTGCATCCCAGGCTTCAGGTCCCAGACAAAGGTCAGTGTACCTGCTCCCTACCTCTGGCCTGCGGGTCCGTATCCTTTTCTGCAGTCAGCAGCATTGCAATAGCCATCCAATGGACCCGAAACTAAATATGTGGTATACTTTATCAAATGCCCATGCGGATTGTATTATGTGGGCAAAACATCCCGTATGCTTAAGGAACGACTATGCCTACATCGTTCGTCTGTACGGAAAGCACTGGCTGATGATAGAGAGGATCTGAGACACCTACCGGTCGCGAGACACTTCAAGGAGCAACAGCATGGCTTATCAACTCTACGTTGCATGCCAATATTACAGGCAAACATGCCTAGCCATGGAGGCGACAGGAAAAAAACTGCTGCTGCAATTGGAGGCCAAAATGATCTTCACCTTGAACACCGTGAGCCGAGGGGCCTGAATGAAGATTTCAAGTTAAACTGCTTCCTTTGAACATTATGATTGCCGGTACACTTCAACACCTTGGTGATGGGAAGATTTCATTGTATGGTTTCTCAAATTAGAGTGGCTTCTACATCAGACATCAGTGATGCGTGAGAAATGCCGCCTGGGACATTGGGATACATACCCATATCCACAATTATGGAGTCTTCAGGACCAGTGGATCCAGGACAACAACCACATATGATACTGTATCCCATCAGGTACCAAAGGTGAATGTATCCAGGACTAAATCGTTGATTTTTGTCATAATGCGGAATATACGGATTCAATGCTCTGATGACACATTGAACATAACAGTGTGGAAGGATAGACAATGGTACGAACAATATCACTGAAATAGAACATTTAATAGACTATCTGTTTGACTTTTGGCAATCATCTTGAGGGGTGGTTATTATGGGGTTATAATATATTACCTCATCCACATTACGTTTTCATAACTGTGCTCATGTTCCTTGCAGGGCTTTGTCTGTTGATCAATTACGTGGCATTGCCATGCTACTAACAGAGTGTGCAGATCATTACTGTGTTTTTTGAACATTTGTTTACTGCATACTGACACCCACAACATCATCTTGTATGTATATGTGTACATTTTCCCCCGTCACGAGTGGCACTGATATGGGTGTTTTTAACCACTTAATGTTTTTTCCAGCCCTTATTACAGTATCACAGTAACTGCTGCTTTAATCCTGCTATGTAACACAGGGCTATACACATCTCATGCTCACAGCAGCGCACAACACTCACAAGAATGCCCGTGTCATCAAAGCTTTACAGGAGCGCTCACTCGCGCATGCGCATAGACTCCCGAGTCAGTGTTCATTATGCCGACAGGGGCGCCTAACAACATAGAGACGCTTCTGCTGGATAGCACCAATCAGGTAAGAGACACTTGCACATGCGCAACAGTCCTCCTTCAGACAACTGCTTCGGGTCCCGATTGGGAGATTCTAGACGCTGCGGGAGGTTGCTAAGCAACAAAACAGGAGTGGCAGCACTAACCACATGCTCAAGCTCAGTGTAAACTACATTATGACCAACAGTAAACCCCCTGCTTATGAGAGCACTTGCAGCACACCTGTGTACACAATCATCTGGATAGGGCTGAGACACTGAAACTGACTCTCATGATTGAGAGTTAATTGATTGATTGCTGTTTTTTTCTTTGAGGTGGAGGGGTATTTATTGTACATGTACTGTCATTCTCGCATTGCATCTCCCTGAGGAAGGTCCAGTTTTCTGGGACCGAAACGTTGGAATTTCTGTGCCTTGTTTTCTAATACACAATTTCTACTGCAAGACTGAGTGCTGTCTCCTAATTTCGTGGGATCTACACGGTATCGTTTATTTACTTATTTTATGGGACAAGCACCTACTGTATCAATTCCTCTGCTTATGGAGTGCCGACTGACTTTTCAGATATATATATTTCTAAAATGTCCTTGGCAAGAATCAATAATTCAGAAAGTCCTTAGATGCTGCTCCTATATAGTGAGGAGTCTTCCTACCACCTCCAAGAATTTGAAATTATGCAAGACTAAGAATTGCAGAAAAGGACCCCTATGGTGAAGTATGTTTTTATAAAGATATAAGCATATACAATAGAACTCAGACTAGACACTCACAAACCAGTGTCTTTGTAAGTGCACATAAGTTTAGCAAAACCTGGTGTCCTGATCCCGGCCGCCTCCCCATCTGTCTTCGACTTGCCTCTCCAAGCATGAACCTAAGCCTCAGATCTTGAGGGTAGTGTCTTGGAGACATCACTGGGGAATACAGATGCTCCAGTTGGCCAAGAAACCCAGCGCGCATTTCTCACAACGTTCATCTGCTTTATCAGGTCCCTCCCAGGTATATGCAGTGTTAAAAACATTAATGTAGTATACCTATACCTGTGTTGGGACAATCTAAACATCAGACACCCCAGATGATAATTATCTAAGTGTGTATGGAGTTTGTATGTTGTTTACACATCATTATCACTACCAAAATACAATAAATAAAAATTACCAAAAACAGTATAACACCAAAAAACAACAAGAAAACAACTACTGTATTTATCTATAAGAAAAACGTGGACAACATAATAAAGCTAAAGGCCTAAATATATTAAATCTTCCCTAAATAATATATGATACTCATATGAAAACGTATATAAAACAATTTACATAGAGAGTAATAATTCTCTCTAAAAAGACGGGATATATTAATGTATTCTAAAATCCTTCGTTGAGTTTTTAAAAATGAACTATATTATGTTAAAATTGTTTAACAAATGTATATACATATATAAATTTTAAATACAAATAATTGCATTTTAAAAATGGTATCAATTCCTGTGGATATGGATGGAAAAGCAGGGATGAAAAACAATTTCAGAATCTAAAAATGCCTACTAATACATTTGTTAGGAACCCTATTTATGTGCATGAGGACACAAACAAGGTCATATGAAAGAGCATAAAGGTTTGGTATAGGACAAAACCCTCATCCAGAATCTATAAAAATGCGACAAGGTCAATGTCAATACTAGGACCTTTGGGAGCCAAGGTCTTAATTTTGTGTATCCAAAATGTCTCCCTCCAGTGTAAATGTTTCTCTATCTCCCTCATGTTTGCCTAGGGTTATTACCTGTATACCATTGATTTTAAGACCCTTAAAGCTATTGCTATGTTTCTCTGTGTGTCTAGATAGCCCATGCTGTAGAAAATCTTTCTCAATGTTTATTTTATGTTCAGCAAATCTAACTTCAAGGGGCTTTTTTGTCATGCCAATATATTGTATTGTTTTATCTGGAATGTTTCTCCAGCGATGTTGGAACGAAATTTCTTTACATCAACTTTATCAACAAAACTACACATGCTGCACCTTGCCCCAGAACAGCCAAAACAAAACTGTTGTGGTTGGAAACCACTCAGCATTTTCCTGAGAACCAGAGATCTGTCTTTGCTGCATGGGAGCCAAAAGATTTTTAAGGTTTCAACTTTTCCAAAAAATAACTCGTGGATTTGGAGGTAAAATTTTTAGAACAAGGCATCCTTTTTTAAAACGTCCCAATGTTTGTTTGTTTTTTTTGATACATTTCTCATTTTTTCTAATAATTTTGTAATTCATGTTTATATTGTTTTATCTGACATGGAGAATTGTTCTCTAAATGCATTATCAAGTACCCTGTGTGTTTTTTAATATGCTTTGCTTCTCTATGGGGTTGATTGGATTGCAGTTGATCTTGTATATGTATGACTCATCCTACATAAGGAGGTGTGTTATAGAGCAGGGTTTTCTGTGAGCATTTTGTCATGGACTGAAGCACGGCATTACCGAATCAGCATCTTCTATTAGACACCTGAAACAGACATCCACACTCTAGATGGCGCTGATGTAACCGGGTAGATTGTCTCCATAGTTCCTCAGCTCAGCTGTGTTTTGATTCTGGAGACGCTCCCGCGCAAATTCTGCACCACTTCCGGTTTCATTTGGGACTGGAAATACAGCTGTATAAAATAGGGGTGAGAGTAAGGGAGCATTATATTCTTTGACAAAGGGCAGGTTATACCTGAAATGCGTCAGAGTTGCTCCATATACCAATCATTTTTTATGTCTCTATGGCATTCCCCAAATAAATTGTTTTTAACCTATTTTGGAAGTGCTGTACTCCAATTTTTTCACCCTGGTATGCTGTGCTTTGCATTCTTCTACTTAGGACCAGTACATGCAAAAATGGTGTTACAAAAACAGGCACTTAGATCAAATACTTTCTTAACATAAGAATAAAATCCCGTGATATTTAATTAACACACACATTCGAAGTAAGCTCAAACCCCAACACCCACCACATCATCAAAAGGAGTGCTACTGAGCGTGGCCAATGTATACAACAAAAGACAGGGGAGCCCAATGCTACATCCAAATGACAAAACATATATGGTAATAAGTATAAAGTGTAAATACTTCAATAATAATATTTTTTTGGTTATTTAGTTAAACCCGTTGGCCAAAGCGTCATCAGCCTGCATACCACGTCAAGGTATAACCAAATTTTGCAGGTCCTAACACTAAACATTGGGCTCCCCTGTCTTTTCCCATGATATTTAATCAAGTGAGTATAAATCCATAATGGATAGTGAAAATAGGGATAAAAATTCAGTGATATAAATCAAAAAATACTTTGCAGCTCAGACCCTTAATGGATTGTTTTTTCTCAATCCCACATGAATGGTTGTCCGGATGATTGGGGAGCGCAGATTTATGCAAAATAAGAGAAACATGCAAAATATAATGCAATATGTTTAAACAAATATTGTGATAGGTGAAACTGAAATCCTGTGAAGTGTGTACTCACAGATTCCTAATTCTTTATGTGCGTTTCAAAATATATTGGCAATCTGGTATCTTTGTGTTGTCTGTCTTTGAGATGTCTTTGGCCCATGGGATCTGGTCACCATGACAAAGTAAAAAGTCCAACATAGTGTGTACTTGAATAAAAAATTGTTTATCTATGAATCGAGATAAAATGCACTCACATGGTTTCAAAGATAAAATCGTATTCAAAGTAATAGAAGGAGCACGATCAGGGTGTATCGGCGTTCTCTGTGCCTTCCTCTGTTGGGCTTGTGTTGCTCGCTCCCGTCCTACACTTCCGGATGCAATCTCCTGGCTTGATCTAGGGCAGGTGTGCAGGGACCGCGGCGTTCTGCGTCCACACCAACAGATAGGGTGCCACTCCACGCGTTTCACCGGAAGTACCGGTCTCCTCAGGAGTGGTTATCGTGCGGCTCAGTTGATGTTAAATACCCTGTCTCGCATTCTCATAGGTTATAATGGGCAGAGAACTTCTGTGTTTAATAAACATTGATTGCTATACAGCCAATGATATTCTATAATTATTCTATCAGATGCTCTCCAAGTTTATACAAAAATCCATAAAATACAGTTAGTTTAACCCTCTATGCAACACATGCATTAGAGGTCCAAAAAAAGTTTTTAATAACATCTAATAAGTGTCTAAAAGAACTGTGAGAAACATATTAAAATATATAAAAATATAACAGAGATGGGATGACTCAATATAAATAAATAGATGCACTGTAACTGAAGAGAAGAAAACAAGTATCAAGATAAAACACATGATGATACACATAGAAACAATGTAAGAAAGTCAGAAACGGATGGCAACAGGAGATCTTGACTAAATCCTATGTGGTATAGAAATGCATTAAGGTCAAATTCCACATTTAGACCATAAGGTGTCATACAACCTAATTGGTGTATCCAAAAGGTTTCTCTCTTGTTCAAGTCCAGGTTTCTGCAGCTGCCCCACCAGTGTGGCATAACTAGATCAATACTCTTATAGCGTAAGCCTTTAGGGGGGTGAATCATGAACTTGGGCAAAGTGTTTTGATACACTATGGGTCATATATGGGATACACTATGGGAACACTATCCTAATATTCCCTACGTGTTCCAATATACGGACACGTAGGGGGCGGATGGTCTTGCCTAAGTATTGTAGCTCACATGGGCACTCAAGGAGGTAAACTATAAACTTTGACCAACAACTGATATGTTGATTGATCGTAAACACTTTATCTGACCTAAGGAAAAAAGAAAGCACATGAGCGTTCCAAGGGTAAAGAGGTATGTATTGACAAATACAATATACAGTGCAAGTAGTGACTTACATGTAATGAATAGAAAGTCCAGTAGAGAGTAGAAGATCAGGTTTCCATTTGCCTTGCCAGTTAGTCAGGAGTCTGGAGGGGGGTGCTGGATTCGTATAGATTGGTCCCCCGCATTGTTGAAAGAAAAAGCATTGAATAAAACTACGTAAAACTACGATCCCGGCCACCTCCCGGCAAGCTTTAGACTGAGCTTAGCCGGGACAGTACTTCCGGGTTTCGCGCATTACCGCGGTACCCATATGTAGCAGTCCACCACGTCTCCGCAACTCAGTACTTCTGCCAATAGGGCTGGCTAGGTGCATTAAGTACACAATGTAGCCTTGTATACTTAGTGCACATAGCCAGCTCTATGGGAGAAGTACTGAGTTGCAGAGACGTGGTGGACTGATACGTGTGGGTACCGCGGTGACACGCGAAACCCGGAAGTAGCACAGTTACATTGTAACACCGGTTGATCCCAGCGCGCTGGACCAATCTATACGAACCCAGCACCCCCCTCCAGACTCCTGACAAACTGGCAAGGCAAATGGAGCCCTGATCTTAAATTCTCTACTGGACTTTTTATTCATTACATGTAAGTTACTACTTGCACTGTATATTGTATTTGTCAATACATACCTCTTTACCCTTGATGCGCTCCTGTGCTTTCTTTTTTCCTTCTGGTTGGTCCGCTGATTGAGTTTCTATGCGGTGGACACTAGTGGAGGAGGGTTATACCTCCACGCAACAGGAGCTGCCAAAGGGGGGAGCAGATCTATCTCAAGATCATTTAGGAAACATGAGCGCGGATTGAAAATTATCTGACTCTATCTGTCCTATTGGACCTAGATGATCTCCCACAGGGCAACTGAAATTACATGCAATGCAACTTTTACAGTTAAAAAAACCTTTAGGGAGTTCTAACCAATTTGTACTTTTTCTTTTTATTTCTAAGAGCACTGGGTGCTAACTTATTTTTTATATTCGGTGCTTTCCTAAATAAAACGTGAGGTTTTCTGGGATATGGTCTGTAAGGATAGAGTCATTTTTTAATATGCACCAATGCTGATTGAAGATCTTTTGAATTGTCCTGGCATTATATTATGTTATGAAAGGAGTATCACATTTTTTAGAGGGAATGTCTTTTTTTTAGAAGAATTTAGCATTGGCTTCCTTTCTAAAGTTTTGTTTTATTCAATGCTTTTTCTTTCAACTAAGCCTTGTAATGTATTCAAAAGGATTCATGTCATCAAAAGGTAGTCAATCAGAAGAAACATTAAAACATGTAAGTTAGTTCATCATTACTGCTGAAGCTCTGACTCATAGGGGCTCTAGTGATTGATTCTGTTGACAGTGTCTTGGGTTAGTGTTGACTCTGATTTCCTCTGCTACCTGGGCACTCAGTGGCAAGCCAGTACAGATCTGAAACATACACAGTCGTTACAGAGTAAGTAATGTCTTCTGTGGATGTTGGCTCCACAGTGGGATCTGAAGACACAGAGTTCAAGACGGACTTAGAACCAGGAACACACAGCACCAGTGAGAGACAGTTGCTGTTATAATTCTGATGAGTCTGTTCCTTTACTATAATTGTGAGTGCAATACATTCCCATTCATGTCAATGGAAGGCCACGCCGAAACGGGTGTGAAAACCTGCACCAGCACTTGATGAATGTGCCCCACTGAGAACTGAGGTAGCAATCGCCCCAAGAAATGAGCAAAATATCAATAGGGGAATAACATTGTAAGTCCTCCAGGGTACTACTTAATATGATGTTTCCCCAACATTATGGGGCACTCAAGGAGTAAAAACAAAGTAGAGTGTCTGTATCTCCAATCACAGGGAAAAGTTTATAAGCTATACTTGCCTTGGGAGCTAGAACATTTGTCACAAATACTGTTTTTTTTAACATGTTTTTATTGTAGCAATGTTCTCATGCTGTAATTCATAGTTATCAACTTCAAATCCATGATTAACCCAATGCAGAGGATGAAGCCATTAACAGTAGCGTAATTGGTAATTGTGAGTTTATTATTGATGACTTTGAAGTTCAGATCTTGCTAATGAGAAAGATTATAATTAGAGTAATGAAAGTGAGAGTTGTGATAATAAATACACCAGATTATTTGTACTTTTATAACACATATAGCATATGGTCTTTTGAATTATAAATGGGGTATTGTCAATTAATTATGCACCATGGACAATATGCAACTTGTAGGAGTATCCCATACATCATTTCAAAGAAATTGAAAAATTGATGCAAATGAGAATTAAATAAATACATATTGAGAAACAGAGAAAATGTAAAACATATTTCCCAACATACTGTATTCAACTTGTTTTTAGCAAGATTTGGTAGGAAAATGTGGGAGACGTCTTCATTTTCCATTGACTCATATTGGATTAAGGTAATGTTTTTCATAGAGAAAGTAGAAAAACAATATGTTTCACGTAACTGATGAGGGAATCCTCACTTATGAGTAAGGCGAGTTGGCCAGTACGCTAAAAGTGGGAAACATAAGGGAAAAACGGTGTTTATGGAAGTATTTCAATGTGGACGTGTGGGAAGTGTGTTTGTGCTGTGGAAATTGTGCGCTCTAGTAAAGTAAGCAAATTTGAGTCCGCAAATAATGTGTGTTGGACAGTGTGTTAATGTACAGTATGTAAATAACAATGGAAAAATGTATCTGTGATCACTGATTTTCATGTGCTTAATTCACCATGGACAATGAATCACTGACACCTGCTACATTATAATCATATCCCACTCATAACCTAATTATTCTGTCTGTCCATGATACTTTGACAAATATAAGTGGAATGCAGACAGTGGTCATACAGATTTCTTCCTTTGAGATATAAAATAAGAGTGTGAAATCAATGTAGGAATTTGTGCCATCTGTTGCAGAGCTGTTGGGGGAGAATTCCCCCCTGAGGAGTTAAAGTATTTACAGTAATATTGCTGACACAAGATGCCTTTTTATTGTAAACAAAGTATTTCATTGAAAACTAGTAGGAGCCATAAAATAAAAGCTCTTTGCTAAATGTCTTTTTAAATATGAAACACTGATGGTCTTTTTGGAAGACACAGAAGGGAGAGTCTTTCAAATCTGCCATATGTACATTCTTTTTTAATTCCTGACTTTCTTTGTTGTGGTGTTTTCACCATCCAATCATTGATGTAAGTACAGTACTCTACTGGTTTGATGCCAGAAACATTTCACTTTTGTCTGCCAATTTCACCAGCTGCTACTGTAAGTAACTATAATGCACAAAGGCATATTTATGATGAAAAATATATGCAAAGGGAACTTCATGGCAACGTTTGGAAATATAGGCTCTCTGACTTATAACCCTGCACTGTTCTCTATAATTAAATCACAGATGAAACCACCTCTATTTTGCATACTCAAAATGATGGGTATGTAGGCAGGTCCCCCCTGGGCTCCACGTGGTTCCCTACCTCCCGTTGTGGCTGCGGAGGTGCAGGGTGTGCTCTACGAGTGCCGGGTAGTTGCGGTGGGGGCTGGAGACGTGACCAGATTGCCGGAGGCGGTAAATAATCACACCGCACCGGACCAATATACTCTTCCAAGGATTGAAGAACTTCTTAATGCGCTGTCAGGGAGCCAATGGTTCAGCGTACTGGACCTACGATCTGGGTACTACCAGGTACTAATGAGTGCAAAAAAATAGGTAAAGACAGCATTCGTGTGTCCCTTGGAGTTCTACCAATTTACCAGTATGCCCCAAAGCATTTGTGGAGCGCCAGCAACGTTCCAGCGCCTGATGGAGAAAACTATCGTGTCATGAATCCACAGGAATGCTTGGTCTAACTGGACGATATCATCGTTTTTGGTAAGACCCTGGAGGAGCATGAAGAACGCCTGCTGAAGGTGCTGGATTGGCTGGGCCAAGAAGGCCTGAAGTTGTCCTTAGATAAATGCGGATTCTGTAGCACATCCGTGACCTATGTTGGACCTATGGTATCCGTGGATGGAATTGACACCGATCCACCAAAATAGAAGCCGCGGTGAACTGGCCCAGACCCGAGAATGTCATGGAACTCCGCTCATTCCTCAGCTTCTGCGGCTACTATCCCCTCTTTATGGAGGGGTACTCCAGCCGAGCAAAGGTCCTTAACAACCTTCTCAAAATATACCCCGGGCAGAAAGCCACTTCTGCAAAAACACACTTTGGCGACAAATGGACGTCTGCCTGTGAAACGGTCTTCAAGGGCCTGAAGAGAAGCTTGACAGAGGCACCCGTCCTGCATTTGCTGACCCCGAGCATCCCTACATTCTTCATGTTGATGTGAGCCTCAATAGCCTAGGTGCCGTCCTGCACCAGAAATACCCAGCCGGCCTCCGACCAATGGCCTACGTCAGCCACAGTTTAACACCCAGTGAGCAGAATTATACTGTCCACAAGTTTGAATTTCTCGCTCTCAAGTGGGCAATCATGAATAATCTCCATGATTACATGTATGGTGTCGCCTTCGGAGTTTGGACGGATTACAATCCATTGACATACAGTATCTCCTGACGTCCGCCAAACTGGACGCCACCGGCCACAGATGGCTGGCGGCCCTCTCGAACAACAGATTCACACTGAAGTACAAATTATGGCCCCTGAATATTGGAGCTGATGCCCTATCCAGAAGACCAGGACTGGTTACCACACCTGATGATGAGAGCTATGTGCAACACGGCGGCTATCATAGAAGATGAGGTGACCTTCTCAGAACTGAGGGTCGCGGATTCCTTGGGATGCCAATCCAAGGCCATTCCCACTGCCTACTGAGACCCCGAGGGGATGAACATCACCCCGGATAAGATCATTGCGTGGAAGGATATGGTACTATATCAAATACGAGATCCAGTGGTTGGCATCATCCACCAGGCCATCCAGTAAACAAGCATGACATTTTAAGACATGGTCGCAATACTCATGTGAGAAGTGGAAAAAGTTGAAATCGACAATAGTCTACTCTATCGGTTGGTGCAGTACCATAACCACCCGGATAGAAGGCAACTGGTCCTGCCTAGGAAGCTGCAACATATGGTCCTGAAATCACTGCATGACAAACTTGGCCATCTCGAAGTAGAGAAGACCTTTGGGTTGATACGAGACCGATTCTTTTGGCCACGGATGTGAGAGTCAGTAGAGGGACACTGTCACCGATGCTCCAGGTGCATCCAACACAAAACCCTACCCACCAGTAACCGCACCAATGGCTCACCTGAAAAGTTTGGGTCCCATGGACCTGGTGTGCATACATTTCCTGTACATTGAACCAGATGCCCGAGGCATTGGCAACGTGCTAGTCATTATGGATCATTACACACGCTATGCCAACGCCTTCCCCACCAAAGACCAGAAAGCCATCACGGTAGCAAAGATCCTGTGGGAGCAATATTTTGTGCACTATGGGCTACCTAAATGCTTACATTCAGATCAAGGGCGGGACTTTAAGAGTAAACTCATAAAGGAATTACTCAAGCTCCTCAACATCACTAAGTCTCGAATGACCCCGTACCATCCGGAGGGAGATGCTCTGCCAGAGGTTTAAAAGAACCCTCCTTGATATGCTCGGCACCCTGAAAGGTGCTCAGAAAAGTGAATGGAGCAAGCATGTGGAGACGCTGGTACATGCATATAACTGTACACCCGCCATGAGTCCCGGGATTCTCTCCATACTTCCTCATGTTCGGTCGAGAAGCCCAGCTGCCGGTAGACGTGTGTCTGAGAATATCAACAGATGGGGTACATAAAATGACGCACTTCAAATATGTGCAACGGCTCCAATAAAGCCTGCAACAGGCGTATCAACTAGCAGAAAAGTCTTGTTCCCAGCTGAATGCTAACAATAAAAGGCACTATGATCATAAGTAAAGACAAAAGGTACCCGGGCACTCTCTGAAATTAGAACTATTGCTAATGCTAGAACAAAATATAAGGAAAATATTACCACACTCAGGGAACCCCTGTGTCCCCTTCTTCATAAGGTGTAAACGTCCAGGGGTCCACCGTACGCAGCTCAAACACCCTACAAGGGAGATAACATTTTCTCCCCGGTATGCAAAAGAAAAAATAGAGAAAACAACGGGAGCGCGAATCAGGAACACAACTATATGATATGTATATATATATGTATGTATGTTATGATCAGCAATGATTGCTATGATAGAATCCACTATTAATAATGGCCTTAAAGATCCAAACGAAATCTCTAAGCCAAAAATGGAGAAAAATCTCCACGTAGTGGAAATAGGGAGGTGAAATCAAGTGAACTACTGTCAATACTCACACGGACCAGTGTGAGTAAAAACCCCTAGGGGTTTAACTCTGTAGAGGGGCTTCTTCTGAAACCGTATGCCTCTCGTCTGGCTGCTGTCCAACACACACAGATCATCAGGACATCAAGTTCCCCCAAAAATGATGAGGGACCCAGGGGTAAATATCAGTAGGTATGAACTGACATAAATATATATATAGTCAAATACTCACACGGGCCAGTGTGCGTAAAACCTTAAACACTGTAGAGGAGATTTTCCTTGGACTGCCCGCTTGTTTTTGTAACGAAACTCAAGTCCTTGCTACCTCCAGAATCCCCCAAAATTTGAATATAGGATCCAGATGTAATAAACACGTATTTAATGGTAAATAACAGATTAAAATTATCTAAACAACACATACATTAATCCGGCAGGATGTGGGCAGGTTGTAGAGATGTTGTCCATGCTGGTGACTCTTTCCCTTCTGCGTCTGCAGCACGCTGAAGTGTTGTAACGCACGGTGTCGTTTGGAACGCACCCCTCACTTCCTGGCTACGGAAGCCGCCGGTGGACAAAAAACAGCAGGTGGATCGAGCAACGCGTTTCACTTGCGTCATCAAGCTTCCTCATGAGGAATGAGGAAAAGCCAGGGTGCAGCAGCATCCTTACTGGGACCAGATCACCAAACAGAGAGAGAGAGTGGTTGAACCATCCACGTGGGATGAGGCGGAGGCTTCGCTGATGTCATCGCTGGATCAGCGGATCCCTTTCTTCTATCTTCCGGCCATCTGGGTGTAGGAGCACCTGGGCAGGTACTATAAGTGCACCAACTATAACACCATCAGTTCTTGTGGGCAGTGCTGTCACACACATTTGGGTGGGGATAATAGGGGAGCCCCTGCTGCAGCCACAAATGAATGAATGGTATTGTGAACGGTGCTTTGGGTGTATACAGTAGTAGATAGGTGAGAGAAAGAACCCAATTTAGCACTCAGGTTCACTCTCTGAAGATAAGTGAATGGTTTAAAACAGAATCTTTATTAATAACGGTATATATTAAAAAATGGTTGATAGAACGACGTACTGAAGGTAGGTAGATCCTGAATAAAATAGCCGTGTTGGCTCCGGATCAGACTTATAAGTGTACCAGAGTGTTTTAATAAACTGCTGGTAACATATTAGCACAGAATTCCTGATGTGGACCTGTGTGGTGAGTGAATACTCCAGGTGTGTCCGGGTATGTGCTGAGACTATAAGTCACAACGCTGGTATTTATATCCTAGTAGGTAATAGTATATGTGACTTATAGCAACTAACATACATAAGGAGCAAATAAACTATGTACATCAGTTGTAATATATTCAATCAGTTATGCTCCCCTGTGTAGGTCTGTATACCCATGTAAGTGTCAGGATGACCTTAGGTAACCCACTGAGTATAATGTCCAGGGGTGTGTTGACCTATAGTAACCTGCGTTATGCTTGTCAGAGGTAGGTATCCTGACTATATAGCCTGGGGGGGTCGATGAGGTCCCAGTGAGGGAGACACTAATAATGGGAGACAGACTTATACCATGAGCTTATATCAGAGGGCTAGATACTGGCAAAAACTGAATGATAAACCTCATTGATGCTGTGCAGAGTGACAAACACAGCAAGGCAGCTCAGTATTGCTGCAAGTGAGGTTCCTCAGGACATAATCATATCGGGGCACTGTCCCTGTATACACTGCTGAACGAGGCTAAGAGTGACCATCGGGGCACTTATATCCTATGTATATCTGCACGAACAGACTGCCGCATCAACTCGCGGTGTTAGTGAATCATGCGGAGGCAGTGACTGATCTGCGCGTGCACGTGTATGGAAGGAGCCGACACGCGCGTTTCGCGAGAGGCTTTCTCAAGGCGAATGGTGATACTTACCATTCGCCTTGAGAAAGCCTCTCGCGAAACGCGCGCGTCGGCTCCTTCCATACACGTGCACGCGCAGATCAGTCACTGCCTCCGCATGATTCACTAACACCGCGAGTTGATGCGGCAGTCTGTTCGTGCAGATATACATAGGATATAAGTGCCCCGATGGTCACTCTTAGCCTCGTTCAGCAGTGTATACAGGGACAGTGCCCCGATATGATTATGTCCTGAGGAACCTCACTTGCAGCAATACTGCAGCTGCCTTGCTCTGTTTGTCACTCTGCACAGCATCAATGAGGTTTATCATTCAGTTTTTGCCAGTATCTAGCCCTCTGATATAAGCTCATGGTGTAAGTCTGTCTCCCATTATTAGTGTCTCCCTCACTGGGACCTCATCGACCCCCCCAGGCTATATAGTCAGGATACCTACCTCTGACAAGCATAACGCAGGTTACTATAGGTCAACACACCCCTGGACATTATACTCAGTGGGTTACCTAAGGTCATCCTGACACTTACATGGGTATACAGACCTACACAGGGGAGCTTAACTGATTGAATATATTACAACTGATGTACATAGTTTATTTGCTCCTTATGTATGTTAGTTGCTATAAGTCACATATACTATTACCTACTAGGATATAAATACCAGCG
Source organism: Ascaphus truei (assembly GCF_040206685.1). Taxonomy (NCBI): domain Eukaryota; kingdom Metazoa; phylum Chordata; class Amphibia; order Anura; family Ascaphidae; genus Ascaphus; species Ascaphus truei. The sequence goes on from NC_134483.1 coordinate 435,637,773, forward strand.
TTGTGACTTATAGTCTCAGCACATACCCGGACACACCTGGAGTATTCACTCACCACACAGGTCCACATCAGTAATTCTGTGCTAATATGTTACCAGCAGTTTATTAAAACACTCTGGTACACTTATAAGTCTGATCCGGAGCCAACACGGCTATTTTATTCAGGATCTACCTACCTTCAGTACGTCGTTCTATCAACCATTTTTTAATATATACCGTTATTAATAAAGATTATGTTTTAAACCATTCACTTATCTTCAGAGAATGAACCTGAGTGCTAAATTGGGTTCTTTCTCTCACCTATCTACACACATTTGGGTGGGCAGATTCCTGTGGACACCTGGGAGGTTAGGTGCCCAGGAGCACCTCAGAACTGTGGGGACATTTCCATCAGTTGTGGACATTGGTTGGAGAACACTGTGGGGTTACGGCCCTGCGAGGCCTAGTTGGTAGGGACGTTGTAGTATTGTTCATTATATTATGTTCACAGTAAACTATTATTACTTCAATTTGTGTGTGTGTTACTGGATTGGGTCCTGTCACGGGGTTATCCCACATAGTAGAATCCCGTGCAGGTGGAGGCGCTGTCACCAGATGATCAGACACAACCCAGGCGCCCAGCAGTGGGGGCTTAACCCTCATGTGAGCCGCAGATAATTCACCACATACACGGTAGCCGTCAAATCTCCCATGGGGTGGGGGAAAGTGCGCTACAGGTATATTATAGAGTAGGAGTAAAATAAAGGGATGAATAGGAATACTAAAGACAAAAGATGATAATTATGTTGAAGGAGACAAAGGTACTGTATAGCAGACTACAGTACGTTAATTATTATTTTTGCTCAGTCTTTACAGATGAAAGGGAGGGGTAACAGGAATACAAATGGAAAGGAGGTTGACAAAAGTCAATTTAAAGAGGAGAAAGTCCTACTGGAATTTTTAAAACTGAAAGAGGACAAATCAATGATGCAAGACTGAATAAATCCAAGGAAATTAAGAGAACTTAGATGTGTGCTGGCAACACTATTAACATCACTATTTAACCAGTCACTATAACCAGGTGTAATTCCAGATGACTGAAAAAGAGCAAGCATCGTCTCACAAAACTGGAAGTAGGGAAGGGCAGGCTACTATAATCCAGTGAACGTGACATCAGTAGTAGGAAAATGAATGGAAACACTGCTGAAAGTAATAATTGTTGAAAATCTAAGGTCCATCAATTTACAAGACCCCTGGCAGCATGGATTTACTGTGGAGAGATCATGTAAAAATAAAATATAAAGTTTGTTGATTTATATTGTCTGGGTGACTTAGGTAATAGATCAGGGTGGAGCAGTAAATGTACCTTACCTACTGTAGATTTAGTAAGACATTTGACACTGTCCTAGATAGATGACTGATTAAAAAAAAGTTGCAATACTTGGGATTGTATTCTAAGGTGGTTGAGTGGATAAAACAGTGGTTGAAGGATAAGCGAGAGAGTTTGGTAAATGAAATACTGTACCTTCAGTGAAGGGGACGGTATCCAGTAGAGTTCCTCAGGGATCTGTACTGGGACCGGTGCTCATTCATATATTTATTAGTGACATTACAAATGGCCTGGAAGGGAAAGTATGTCTTTTTGCAGATGATACTAAGATCTGCAATTACAATTTAGTGCAAAATAATGAGTGGCAAAAATCTAATGGCAGAATACAGGATTAATGGCAGTACAGTATAATGTTAGCTACTATAGAGGATAGGGACCTGGAGGTCATTATTTCAGTTAATTTAACCTGTTTATAGTGCACTTACAGGTCATGTGACCACTCCTGGAGTGATGTAAGATTGTATTAACAGCTAGAATCACCAAGAGGGCAGTTCTTCCAAACGTGACATTAACCCTTTCACTACCATTATGCCGTATAGCACCTGGTACAGGGTCTCGGAACACCAATGCCTCTTGTGCTATACCAGCTACATCATGTACGTATAGCTCATTTCCTAGTGGAAGATGGTGTTCTGAGCAGTGATTGAAATAGAAACGGAAGGCTCTCCACTACACTTGCATCACGACCATGTATGAACTATAGTTTAATTGCTAACACTGCATTTATTTCTACATCACACACTTTTCTGATTCCCCTAATCCACAGAAAACACCGCCAGAAAACCTAGAAATGTGCTTCTTGCTTTCAACACTATTTGTAATTCTACATAGTCTGATACAGAGGTTTTCTTCTGAAAATCCGTATATAAGTGAATGGTGATTTTCCTCAGAAAACTGTGCCACATTAGACCATATAGAATGAGATCCTGTATCATACTATACATTACAACAGTAATAGTATGGGGAATTTGTGGCACATCTCTACATAAAAGTGTTGAAAAAGTCACTCAGAAAATCCCTGCTTCATAGGATAGAACAGCATGGCAGACAGAATCAAAGGACGTTTTAATTGGAGTCTGATGATGGCACTGCTCTCCCTTAGGAGGCTGAGCCAATAAAAATTGACCTGACAAGCAGGGGATTCTGGGAGATGAAATAGCAACCACGCAGTCTCCATATTTTCCTGACAAGCCTTAAAACTAATATTGTTTATAAACCAAAATCTGAGATAATTTGGGGAAATGTTTTATTGTAGTACTTGTAATTAACTACCATTAAGCTTTGATTGACTAACAATTTGAAGAATAAATTCAGGTGTTTTCAAAACAGCCCAGTAGAACGTAATGCAAAATATCATTAAAGTGACAACACTGTTTGGGATTTAAAGCTTTGAAAAAGCAAGGAAGATAAAATAATTGCATATTTCAAAATGTGAATTTTTTTTTTCATTTGATCTAACAAGCACTTATGATATTTAATATAACAACTCAGCTAATTCAAGCATGGACAGCATCATTAACATTGTTTTTTTTTTTTCATTTAATGTGCAGAGGATACATGTACAAAGGCTTACTATTAATTGTACTCGTGCAAGTAATTTATAGCGATGACAGTACTATTCCCTAAATGCAGCACTAAGGTTTATCAAGAAAGTGATAACATTTTTATTTATGTCTGTCTTGGGAGGCTTCCTTGACAGTAGCAAATGTAAAGCCATACATATTAAGACTTTATGAGGTGAAAATTACCCAAATTATGCTAGAGTTGTGTTAAACAATATTTCAAATTTTGTGAATTATTCTGTAGGTATTACACTAATAAGTATTTATAGTTTGCTTCATTTTGATCTTCTTAGTTTTCCTGGAAAATATACAGGAAAATAAAGCCTTTTTCGTTTTAAAAATGTTTTATTTATACACATATATGTTAATGTATAAATAATAATAATGAGAAAGAACGTGCAAAAGCAAGAAAAGAGCTCCTGAATCCAGTTGGATTGATTATATAGTTAAGACTTAACTTTTATTGGAATCAAAGGTAGAAAAGAGCTAAGAAGCAAAGTTAGTGTCCTTGCCTAGTGGATGCCTGGTTAGGACTATACAGTAGGTAGTTAATTGATTCTGGTCTCAGAGTAGCTGGCAAGTTTAAACTCCTATATACAGGTGCAGCCACGAGTATCCGAACACTTGCCTGGGAAAATCTGGGGCAATACCTCAGTAATGCTGTGACATTTCTGTGACATTTCCATGTCATTTCTTTCTGGGGGCTGTAGTCCCCGCAGAGCCCAATCCCTAAGATGGCCACCCCTGCTGTATTGCCACTGCGCATGTGTGACTTTCCTGGTGCTGCACATGCGCGAGAAGAGAACTGCACATGTGCGAAAACAAAATGGCAGCGCCCTGTGCATTCGGGCCGCCGCAGAGCCTCCGGAGCATCGGAGCGCTCCCTACACCACTGACCGCACTCACTGCAGCCCCCTTCCCTATGGCGATCTGTCCACAACCTCCGGCGGCACCCGCACAAACCGCAGCCGCAACGGAGGTAAGGGGGGGGGCAAGGGGACTCAGAGGGGGACCTGGCCACATAAGTTAATGTCAGGTTATGCCTTAACATGTATCTTCTTGTTTTTACCTGAAAAAAGGCATTGCGTTAACTACAGTCTAATAATACTAAATATTACATGAATAAGGTCATATCTAATCTAGACCTCACTCACATTTAATGAATATAGCATTATTTAAAGTCGTATTTTCAGGGTGTGAATGGGACACAGACATATTTAACATCACGTTATTGGAAGCACACAGCAATAAAATAACGTGATGTTAAGTCTATGCTATTAGATAAACAATGGCCTTTGTTTTATCATTTAATTAGCTTTTATGCGTTAACCTTAAGGAACATATTGTCCATTACTGATTTAGGTAAAGTGACGTTATAAGCCCTGATTTAACGGAGCTTTGTGGATCTAGCCCTTACAGTTACTTTTGCCCCAAAAGGTCACTTGTGTTGTATTTTTGGCGCTTTGTAATCTAATTAAATAAAATAATGGTGGGCAGCTAATTGCACCTACATGTCATAAATAATGTAGTGGCCCCAAGCAATTCCTTATGACGTCCTGTATAATTCACAGCTACTGTGTCTGTCAAAATGTTGCTCTTTCCAGGTGATGCAGAAATTTCCCAACTCATTGCCAAATACCATTCAAAATTTATTTTATTGTCACTCTACAGAGATTCTTCATTAAACTGCGATAGTGCTGATTGGGGCACTAGCGCACAGAAACTTCAGAATGTTGGATTCAATGGGAGCTTTGGCGCGACAGGTCCCCAATCAGCAGTTTAATGAATAACCACCTAAGGGAATATTCTGTGGCTGCAACAAAGATACTGTATACAAAGACAATAGACATTGCTTTAATTGGTTCAAACAACCTCATTTTCAATCCTATGATTGAATCTATGCAGTATATTAGTCTTATACACAAATAATGAGCAATTTCAGTGTTAATATTGTTTTTTTGCAGCAAAATCAAAGTAGTTGGAATTCCTTGCAATTTCAATGTAAAGTCATTTTTGTTCATTTCATGGAAATATTTCCTGTATATAATGGGGTGATCAAGTGAATGTTTGATGTCTCCATATTGACAAAAAGTGATAGCAGAGAGAAAATCAATCTCATCGTTAAGAAGAAATCTGGAAGCCATTTTTATGATTCTTTTTTTCTTTTCTGGTTTTGAGTTAAGAGGAATTCTGGGAATGCTAAATTAATATAATACAAACAAAATATATTGCTCCTTTGAATTAAGAGCAACCACTGCACTGCTGGAGGAAACTGAAACACATTTAAGGGCAAAGCCTGTTTGGGCCAAATCCTAACTGAACACATTAGACTGAGAAATGGAAAACATGTTTTTTTTTTGCCCAATATGTTGACTCTTTGATAGGCAATAAGTATATTATGCAGTACTTGTCTGCTGCTGTACAATATATATATTTTATATTTTTTTATTTAAATATTTATATGGGTTGTTTTATGTGTCTATAGAACTTTTTTTTAGCAACCAGTTATACATACTTTTTGGCACAAATGTTGCCAGTGTTAGACTGCAGATGGTGCGAAAGTGTTATTGATTCAGGATGGACACTAATTTGATGCTGAATCTTATTTTATGACGCTCTCTTTAGTTCAGCACAGATGGTCTGAATTTATATTGTGGGGAGAAATAATTAAAAACAATGTTGATTTTTTTTTCTTTGTGCTGTACTTTATAAGAGCCACAAACACTGAGTACTTTGTACGAGGAAACTTCTAATGAATTCTGATTTTAATTTGAAATATTAGCTATTAGTTATCATTAGCAATTACAGTGATTCGCTGGAACGACCATAAGTGGCTTTTGGTGTTTAATGAATATCATATTATCATGTTACATTTATTATTATTGTGTTTGTTTTATGATACTATATCTTGAAGTCTTCTTTTTTTAACCATACACAGTACAATTAAGATGGTTCACTTGGACACCGTGATGTGCTGGTTTTGTGAAACACTGACATTAGAACGCTCTGTTCCAACTTAAAGCTCCACTGAAAGCAGTTGCTGTCAAATTGTGCTTGCATGCATTGTTTAGTATTCAAAGCATGTCTCCTCGGTGAATAGCCCGACTGTTTACTATAAAAAGTTTAAGAACTGATCTTTGTTTCACAGATTTAAAACTAATTCTCACTGGCGAACTTGATCTATTTTACGGCAATTGCTTTACTGGTATGAAAGATCTCAAGAAAAGTGGCAAGCAAAGTCTGGCTCTCATTACCTCTCGGCTTGTTGGTTTAAGATTGAAGTTAATACCTTTGTGACTTGCATAGAATTTGAGGGTTTAAAATTTTTTTTTTTTTATTCTGCTGTATTTTTCCCCTTAAAACGATGTTTTTATCAGATGTAAGGGTGGTAACATATGGCGCATAAGGACCACATGCAGTATACCTGCGGAAAAGAAGGATTTGGGATTTTTACAAGATAAGTAAGATGCATTCCCATTGTTGAAACCCCATTGATTAAAGCCAATGATGTAGCAGTAGACATGATCACTATTAGGGACAAATACAGATTCAGGCTGTAACTTACTCCGGAGACAGATCACCATAAAGAAGCAGAGCATGTACATTTGTATTTTAAAGCAGCAATCCATGCTGGTCTTTTTTCATACACTATCTATCTATCTATCTATCTATCTATCTATCTATCTATCTATCTATCTATCTATCTATCTATCTATCTATCTATCGATTATATTCAGTAACCAACCACCTTCACCCCCCCTAGTGGTCTAAAATACAGTACCAATGAGTATTTTCTGCAAATTTGTGGATGCCAACAATTGAAATCTTGGTATTAGACAAGTCAAGCTATGCAAGATTTCCTGCTGTCCACTGAATTCTGGATCTGGTAGATACAGAAGACAACAAGCCTCTAGTAAATGTAGAAAGTGCTAAATCAAGCCCTAAATAGAAGTTATACCCTACAATAAGGAAGGGTAAAAGGTAGGTTGATGAATAGAGGTTGCCCTATACAGAATCGCTATGCCAGCCCTCGTTCAATATGGACTCATAGGAGTCCTAACAAGTATCAGTGACCTCTATATAGTCATATAGGCAGAGCCAAGGATGATCAGCTAGAACGGAGAATATGTGCGAGTAATAAAGTGTAGGATGAAGAAAAGAGATCCCCACTCAGCTGGTTGCTGGGATGTACATCGCTGACGGATGATATAAAAAAGCTGACCCGACGTACGTTTCACGTATGCTTTTTCAAGGGTAAGTAAAAAAAATATTTAAATTGAAGGGGTGGTGGTTATTTATATTTTTATAGTAGCACCTCTTTTATTGCCATTAGTTAGGAGTGCAATTGACTGTAATTTGGATAGTCTGTATATGAAACAAGAGGTCCATGGAGTTGAACCGTGGTATTCCAAGTTGAGGACTCCCCCTGTTCCCGATATATTTAATTTTGGAATTCCCAGACAGTCCTTTCAAGAATTCTTGTCTGGGATTAGCAATATGTCCATAAGGGACAGTCACACTTTGGCAGCCAATAGAATGCTGTGGCCTCTTCATGAAATTTTGAATTTGGAGCTTTGAATTTGAGTAGGTTCAAATAGGGTAAAAAAAAAAAAAGACTTAATTTTGATGGAGATTGCTGCTTTCGCCCTTTGAGTGCTTCATGATGTACCAATAACGTCATAATGACAGGCATGCCGCGGGCCCATTTTCTAGAGCGGATCATACTCACCATTCCTCCATCACAGCAGTGAAAGGAGTCAGAATTGAAGTAGAGCCTTGTCTACTTTCGTTCACATATGGAGCTTAACTGCACTCAAAGGGTTAATCAATTGGAATCTGGTGGTGTTTTTATGGCAGATTCCAAGGAAGAGTGGGGAAAAAGCAAATACATTATTTTAAATATATTGTCCTTATATATAGTGCTGATAGTGTACACAGTGCTATACATATGTAGCCCCGGTAAGAAATGGGGGCTATATATCTTTCTCCTACTGGTGTAAGTCCTGCTAAGGGCAGGCCGCCAGTAGCTATCATGGGTTTCCCCCGCTTCAAGCTTGAAGGATGGCGGTAGGCCCCTGACTCTGTGTGGAAAAGCAGAGACACAGGGGAGGGGCCTGCTGACATCATGATGGGCAGGGCTGTCTCTATTTAGTGGACTGCTCCTGTGAGTCTGGAGTCTGAGCTTGGAGCATGCAAGTGAGAGGAGAGGAGAGACTCAACCATATTGAGTAGAGCGGATAGCACTATAGTGCAGTGGACCAATGCCCCCCACCCTGCAGAGGGTGAAGGGAGAGTCAGCCTCACATTGAGGGCCTTACCTTGGGGTGGGGGGTGTGCAGTATTGGAGCTCCAGACAGCCCATCCTGAGGGTGTACTTCTGAAGGGAAGGAGAAGGAGGAAGAGTCTGTAACCTGCTGCTGTTGCTGTGTGCTGTATCACTGCTGCTGGAGAATGAAGACATTGCTGCTTTTACACCAAAGACTGTGTGAGACTGAAATCTCTTGCCCTGGGATCAGGGCTTCTCTGGGAGGATTTCACCTTATTCCTTAAGGCTCGCCAGAGATGGAGGCGTTGCACCAATACTGCTAGAGAAGATGGAGGCATATACCCCAGAAGCCTGTCCCTGTTATCCCTATACCACCGCGGGAGCCTCAGGCCCTCCTGTTCCTCACAGGTACACACCACCCACATACATATAACCAGCCCTCACTACACTCTAGGGGTCCGGTCTGCGACCAGGGGGGGGGGGGGGGGGACATGGGTTACATTTGGAGGCGAGCTGCTGAGATCCAGAACAGGACAGGCTTTCAGCGAAGCAGAGCTGGAAGAGTAAAGTGCACCTTCCATGCAAGTACTGGAGAGAGAAGGGCATGTATGCATACCAGGGGTAGTCAGGGGAGCGTGGATTCCTGCACAGTACGCCCTGGGTGCCCTAAGAGGGTGATGTAAGATGGGTGTAGAGCTATAGTTGTCCTAGTCCCTTGAGGCAGGTAGTATATGGCAACTGGGGGGGTTAGCCTGTTAACTAGTCCAGGGACCATGGCCCAGGGTCTGCACTATGTGTGGCCAAAAGTAGGAGACGCCCGTACCTTAGGGAGATGCCAAGGTACACTAGCCAGCACCCACATAAAACACACCACAGAGTACTTGCAGGAATCGTCAGCGAGTGCGGTGCACAGAGAGAGATTTCTGCCTAGCCTGGGGTATGCCACATCATATCAGTGGGTGAAAGCAATCAGAGAGAGCATGCAGAGAGCATTCAGTGAGCAGTCTGAGAGCAGTCAGTGTCTAGGAATGAGTTATGCACTAGACACTGAGAATAGAGAACTCATACATTTGGAGGGCTCATCAAAGATGGTGGCCTTCACTACATGTGCTCCGCGGAGCAAGGAAGAGTTAAAAATGGCGACAGCAGTACCATCCACGGCACAGCAGTTAGCAGCCGAACTAAAATGGCGACTCCCGCCAATCCTGGATCGCGCACATGAAGCGTGCAAAGAGACTGTGAGGGAAATGTGGCGGGAGATGTGCAGGGGTTTGGCGCCAAACCCAGATCCCGTGCAAAAGGAGCGGAGCGGCACGAAAGCCGAAAGCCCACCCACCTGTGCTGTGACTGGCCGACAGACAAAGCCACGTCACACTGAGAGAAGGAGTGCCCCTCCTCTTGTTTCCACCAGAGAGTGGGGGCACAAGGAGAGCCAATCAGAAGCATCCTGCCCAGCGAAGGGAGGGGCAGGAAGTGAGACCGAGGAACTTCACTTCTGCCTGGCATTCGAAGAGCAAGGAGCTGAAACATTGAACTGTTCCACCCCTGAGCTAATAATGTCCGAACTGAGCACAACAATCTTCCAACTCCCAGGAGGCTTCCTGGTGGTGGAGATCGATGGCCGAGAGTATCTCCGGTGCCTGTGTATACACTGCAGGACACCCGGACCGGCCGCCAGCACCAAAGCACGATGCCCTCAATGTGGCATGTACTACCTATGGCCTAACGAACCATGGCCCATGCTAAAGACCCCTCGGGGTGCCTCTCCGGGAACACTAACGGAGGTGGCGGAGACAGCAGACGAGGCTGCCCTAGTTCCCTGCACCACTACTGAGGTGGGAACCAAGGCCCAAGCGACTACCGAGCCAAGAGAAACTCCGGTGGAGAAGAACGAGACCACAGTGGAGGTACCGGAGCGGGCCCGTTTCATACCACTACCCACTGGCGGGGCCGCAAAAGACCCAGGTGACTCCCTAGCGGAGGATCCGATCAAGTCGTCTTCGGAGGAAGAAGATGGCGTTTCATCTGTGGCGATGCGCCTACCGGCGAACCACCACAGCTGGCAGTCCAAGATGGCGGTCCACTTACCGGAGAGAGGGAGCAGACGAGTCCGGACACCCACCGACGGCGAGCGCTTGTGCGGCTTGAGGCCCGTAGAAGTCCCACGGCCGTGGTGACTCCCAGTGCGGCGGAGACGGGATCCGAGACGGCTCCAGAGGAAACAGAGTTCATTAGCCGGCAGCGGAGCGGTAAGGAGACTCCACCACCCTTTTTCTCCCACCATGCGAAGAAGGATCCTGCAGAGGGCGAGAAAGAAAGGCTTGCGGCCTACTTACCTGTCCGCGGACCCGATGATCCACCACCGCCCCTTCCGGTCTTCGGCGCACTTCCGGTGCGTGACCACGGAGCGGATGGAGATTCCGCGGGCGGCCATGATGACGTCACTTCCGGGTCCGACTGGAAAAGAGGCCCAGGAGCATTGTTCTCCCCGCGGAGAGCAGCCATGGCAGCTGCACTGGCCTCCCTGAAAAGCCAAGGCATTTCCAGAGGAGCGCGAAGCCCGGCGGAGAAGGCAAGCAAGAAAGTGCCCAGCGGTCGCGGCATTACTCGCTTGCTGGACATTGATACGGACATTGCTGTTGCCCCAGCCCCAACCCCTAGCACCATTGCCGCGGCCACTGCCCCTGCCCCGTCACGAGTCATGACACCGGGACCCAGCGGGGATAAGTTAAGTAAGAAACCCAAGTATTCCAAAGATTGGAGGGATTGGGAATTAAGGGACGAAGGGTCTGAGGGGGAGGTACCATATGACAATGTGATAGATGTGTCTAACCCTGAAACCTTTTCTCCTGTGTCTAGGGGGAGGACCCGAGGGTCCCACACTACGGCGGGGAGCGGGCCTGTAAGCAAAGTGGTCTCTAAAATGAATCCCACCATCTACATCAATGCAAAAGGTAGACGCAGTTGCTCACACTCTACAGAGGCGGTCATGTCCGGTGTATCATCCCAAGCTTAGTCAGAGACAGGTACTTCTAGTGCAGTGTCCGAGTACGAGCACCGTGACAAGTGGTGGGCACTCCTGTTCACTGGGTACCACAAGGGTATGGACCGTACCAGGTTCCTGTTAATTAGGAGCAACAAAGTCGACCGTTGGTGGGCGGTAGGTGCCTATACTCCCCAGGAGGTGGCGGATGAGCTAGAGCACAGATATCGAGAGATAGAACAGAAGAACATCCTTCCTAAAGGGCCTAGTATTTTGTACGATGACATAGCTCCAGCAGAACCAGAGTTTTGGGTACTGCCAAGCAGGGCGAGTCACAGGAAGCTTTCCAAGTTGAGCCGGGCAGACAGTGCCATAGTGGCCAGGTATAGGCAGTCACACGGGTACAAGTTCCCTTACGTGCCTGAACCCATCATGAGTGAGATAGAGGAGCACCGGGCTAGCTGGCTCAGAGAGGCTGTGCAAGAGTACTTACGAACGAAGTTCGGTAAGGCTGGTTACCACAATGAGGACAAGATCAGTGATGTGGTCCAGGCCTGGAGTGTGGGGAGGTCATATACATAAACAGTGTGGTATATCGGCCAGAGTCTGGGTCGGTACAGCCATACTACATCACTGTGACTGATCATAATGGCGGGAAGTTAGAAAGCCTGACCCGCGTCATTATTATTAAGAAGTTAGGTTCTCCACGTTGGGAGGTACCTAGTGTCATTAATTACCCCATCTGGGTGGATGGTCTGAGTTTATATGCACTAATTATTATGAACTGTGTTTTGTTTCCCAGATTTGTTCACCTGCAGGATGGAGCTGCTAAAGATAGGTCCAAGTGGGGACCATTGGATTCCACCTGAGGGAGAGTGTAGCCCCGGTAAGAAATGGGGGCTATATATCTTTCTCCTACTGGTGTAAGTCCTGCTAAGGGCAGGCTGCCAGTAGCTATCATGGTTTCCCCCGCTTCAAGCCCTGGCTTGAAGGATGGTGGTAGGCCCCTGACTCTGTGTGGAAAGGCAGAGACACAGAGGAGGGGCCTGCTGACATCATGATGGGCAGGGCTGTCTCTATTTAGTGGACTGCTCCTGTGAGTCTGGAGTTAGTGCTGAAGCAGAGTCTGAGCTTGGAGCATGCAAGTGATAGGTGAGACTCAACCATATTGAGTAGAGCGGATAGCACTATAGTGCAGTGGACCAATGCCCCTCACCCTGCAGAGGGTGAGGGGAGAGTCAGCCTCACCCTGAGGGCCTTACCTTGGGGTGGGGGGTGGGGAGTATTGGAGCTCCAGACAGCCCATCCTGAGGGTGTACTTCTGGAAGGAAGGAGTAGGAGGAAGAGTCTGTACCCTACTGCTGTTGCTGTGTGCTGTATCACTGCTGCTGGAGAATGAAGACATTGCTGCTTTTACACCATAGACTGTATGAGACTGAAATCTCTCGCCCTGGGATCAGGGCTTCTCTGGGAGGATTTCACCTTATTCCTTAAAGCTCGCCAGAGATGGAGGCATTGCACCAATACTGCTAGAGAAGATGGAGGCATATACCCCAGAAGCCTGTCCCTGTTATCCCTATACCACCGCGGGAGCCTCAGGCCCTCCTGTTCCTCACGGGTACGCATCACCCACATACATGTAACCAGTCCTCACTACACCCTAGGGGTCCGGTCTGCGACCGGGGGGGGGGGGGGGAGGGGAACATGAGTTACACATACAATTGTTCATGCACAATATCTGCCCTGAAGAGCCTGCAATCTATGTCTGGTGCCTGAGGCTAAAAGAGATAATGTGACTTGCCCAAGGTCACAAGTTGCTGATTGAATTAGCTTCAAAGGTAGTTTCATTGTTTTCAGAGTCAGTGCCTTTGCCTATGGAGTCAGTACCATCCCTATTATTATTATTATTATTAATAATAATCAATTACATCAGGGTAAATTGGGTACATGCCCCAAGATGATAATGCACACTTCGAAAAAAAGAGAAATACAAGTTTGAATATTGTATTCTGGAAAAGACAAATATTTCGGTCAAACTTCTAGATGTTATCTTATGTTATAGTTGGGTCATTATTTGAGACAGACTTCAACATAAGAGATTTGTAGTTTTACAATGAGCTCTGTTTGTTTATTTCATTTATAAAATGACAAAAAGTCTAATAATACATGAGGATAAGTAAAAAAAAGTTATTTCTGTTTTTATGTATATCAAGAGAAACATGTTACTCACTGACTTCAAAACTAAGTACTGATTGAGGAAACTTTCCTGGTCACTTTGGGCTAAATTAAGCATGCCCCAGTTTGGCAGGAAGTGTTTCCCTGTGACTCAGTTCCTGGGCTATGGAAAAGCCAAAGATCTACACTTGATTAGGTAGTGGGATGCACTCTATGAAGAAAGCAAAAAATAATAATGTTGCCTAAACCATATTTGAGATATCTATTATGCAAGGCTGAATAGATGCCCTAGTCTGTATGTTTTACAGTAACTAAATAAAATTAGCTTGACACAGTAGGTGACACAGAGTGAACTGAAGAGTAATGGAAAACCACAAGGAGGGTATGGTTGTTTCTGGTTCAGTAGGTAAGAAATGCCTGTGAGTTTATAGGCAGTGTTACAGCTGCATTTAATTAGCAGAAGAGCAGACAGAAAGCCTGGGCTGACATTACTTCTACTCCTCACAACAAATGAAGGCTTTTTAGCCTTCCAGTGTTCAAGTGTGTTTTTAGATGAGACATTCAAAGACGGGGTAAAGGTTTTATAGTTTATTGAATTAAATATGTTTGGCCTTTTGTTATGCCCCATAAAATACATTGGGCTGCATATTTGAGGGCACGGCAAGTGTTACCTCATCCAACTCAAAAGTATGCACAGCAGCATGCAGAACAGGGCATGTTCCCTTTAGTGGAGTCCTGTGAGGAACCAAGTCTACTGTACTGATATTTCTGTGGGCATAGTACAGGAGGAATGCAACATAGGTAAGGGATAACAAAATACGATCCACAACAATAAGGTGCCTAGAGTAGTAAAATCTTCCTGACAGCAGTGGTTAACCAGGGAGGCCTTAGATTGTGCCGGACAGTGGCGTTATTTCAAAACACAAAGCTCTGTGGAAGAGGTTGACATGGTGAGAATAATATGCGGGCAGGTAAACGGAAGGATTGCACGACACTGGCAGAAATTCCCTTAGTTCCCTGACGTAATAAAAGAAAAGACTTGGCTGGCTTAAGAATGAAAGGAATGACACCAGAGGCTGAAGGCATGGCAGGGTTCTATTGATAGGTATGTTAAGGAAAATTCAAAAGTAGTCATGAGAAAATGCCAGACGTCATAGAGGTGATACACCTCTGGTGATACACTAGGGCAAGTGCAGCAGGCAGCAGGCTCATCTGAGAGTTCATAAAGCAATTTGCAGTCCAAAATAGTAAGCATGCACAAAAAGCAGGAAAGAAATGTGTGTCTTTCTCCTCTACCAAAGAGAGTGTATGTTCTCAAAAACATTTGTAAATATGCAAAAAGCTTGTTTATTTGTGTGATAATTTTCGCAAAGTAAACTAGAAGACCTTTGCAAAGCCCTAGTATTTGGATAAGCAGTCTCAGAGTAAGTTAGCTTTCTAATTCTGCTATACCAGTAAATCATATGAGGCAGACTCCAGTAAACCTTACACAGGTATAATCTTCAAAGAAACCACAAGCACATATCTACCTTCAGACCAAAAGATTACAGTTCACAAGTCCACGTGGCAGGGTCTCAGAGGCATGCATTATATTTAATAACATCGCATTTAGCCAATTCCTTAGATTAAGACGCAATTGCACTGAGGAGGTTGATTTTTGTAGTTAATCCGAAATATTGAAAAACAAACTAATTACGAAAGGACATGACATTAATAATATTAATAAAGCGTTCCAAAAGGCCCTCTGTATGGAAAGAGAAGCCACCCTCAAAAAAAGTACTAAGATGTGACACAAAATAAAGAGGAGGTCTTATTTATTACTCAGTTTAATACTGCATCGAGACAAATTAGTCAGATCATTAATAAACAATGGAATGTGTTGGAGTGTGATCCTCTTTTAACTAAAAATGTGTGTACCAAGCCTAGGGTAATCTTTAGACGGGCAAATACCCTCAAAAATTCACCAGCACCGTCTAGGTTGAAAAAGCTGACGCACAATGAAGGTAACACCATTCGCAAACCCCTTATAGGTAATTGGCGATATGGAGGTCAATGTATAACATGTCGTTTCATGTCTAATGGAGCTACCTCATTTTCCTCATTAGACTCTACCCGTACTTTTCCCATTAAGAGTTACATCAATTGTAATACCACATACATAGTGTATTTGCTAGAATGTAAATGTGGCTTAAGATACATTGGGAGAACCAAACGTAGCCTAAAACAGAGGTTCCTTGAATATCGGGGTAATATTGCAAAGGACTAATGACACATGGGGTGTCTAAACATTTTAAGTACAAACATAATCAGGATCCCCGTGGACTTACAGTTATGGGCATTGAACAAGTCAAGCAAAATGAAAGGGGTGGAGATAGACTCATGGCTCTTGTGAGACATTTTGGATCCACCAGTTGGGTACAATGACCCCTGGTGGATTAAACGAAGACATAGGGGCTCATGCAGAGAGCATAGATAAGGAAATAGCGCCATCTTCTGGCGAAGAAACTAGCCAGAAATCCTTAAACTCGGGAGAAAATGGCGCGATTTTTAAAAGTGCTCTGAAAATTTTTCAGAGCTGTAAAACTCGCCAAACTCGTGGCGAGAACCTGAAACTCGCCATGCTAATATAGCATTGTATTCCAGAAGCTCTGAATCGCTGGAACACGCCAATATGTGCATTAGTATGGCGAGTTTCAAATAGCCAGGAAAAGTTGGCAATTTGCAGTTTTTTGCCGAAATGAGTTAACGACGTTCCCTGCATAACACCTTCACTAACGGCAAATCTGTGGCTATTTTACAGCCATTTTAAACTTTTTTAACGTTCCTCTCTGCATAAGCCCCATAGATTTAGTGGCTTTTTTTTATAAATATTACAAGTTTCTTTCAATGGATTCCTCCCTCTTGTTATTATGGGTATGTAATAATTTGTATTTACGTTTTGTAATATCATGATTTTATGTTGCTCTATTTTATTCATTTTTTTAAATTTATTATCTTTTTAATTTATTATATGGTGTATTATGTTTTTAATATAGTAATTCTATATGGTGTTGCTTACAAACAATTTCCATTAAGAATTTGTACCCAATGTAGTTTTTATTATGTTATATCTATTCATAATAGGTTAATTTTACAGTGTATTTTATATTCTAGTTAGTACTAATTACCTATATTTAAATTCATAAATTTGTCCAATCATTTAAGTTCTTACAACTAATTGATTATAATTATGATCTCAATAATTAATTTAGATATTTACTGTTAATGGTAACACATGGGGCACCTTAATGGGAGCCCATGGATGCCTGATTTGCAAATAGCACCATATGAAATACATTGTGAACTGTGTTTTCATTGGAGCAGAGGGTAATACATGCCCTATTTAAACACCAAATTCAGCCACAGAGACACAGCGCCCCTGAGAAGAGGAGAAGACTCCTGGGAACGCGTAGGGCTGAGCTGTGTTTCTAGTGGCTTTCATTCTGACACTCCCACAACGCGTATTGTTGCAAGCCGTATTCAGCTCACCGACAGGAGCATTACAAGGCTCTTAGCCAATCCCGAAGCGACGCGATCGACGCACAACGCACTGACGTCACTGTACAGGTGACGCAAACGTGGAAGTGGGATTGATCGAGCAGTGGAGAGAGGGGCTCTGGAGCTGATGGTGCAGACCGGGTGAAAGAATTACGGCTGCAGTGGACGTTTGAGCGGGACTATACAGACGACAGAGTATCTTTTTCGTGCACACATGGCGGATGTCTGTGAGTGTTTTTAACCGTTGATTTTGTCTCATTAAATTTACAGGGTACACTATGTGTTTTGCGCTTTCTCCTTCTTTTTTTCTGTAGTTTTGTTCTGGACCCATGGGTTGGATCCTTTGAAGAGAGCAGCATCGCTTACCTGGGATTGATAACCACCTTGGACTGCAGAGTGTGGTGAATATCTACTGTATGTAATAAAAAAGACTGTGACGGTAGGGGGTAACACCGGTGGCGTGTGGAACTTTATGCCGATTTTGGTTCCAGAGATTCTAGGCTGAGTCCTGGTCAGGTTAAAACTCGCCCAAATACCTCCCTGCAGGGAACTCCTTGCACCTAAGAAAGTGTAGTTTTCGACTCCAGTATCAAAGTGTGTCTTTTTGTCTGTAGTTTGTGTATCATTGTGTGTAAGCAAATTTATGTGAATAAATTATAATTTATTTAATTACCTTGTTTTACTCAATGCAAGATCCCGTAAACAGGTGTAAATAACCTGGTCTCCCGTGACAAAGACATTCCATTGTACAGCAGTCTAGAACTGTAGAAAAAGTGTGACTAAACCACAGTCTGGTTTCAAAGATTGCACACACAAAGGAAGATCACTAAAGACCTCTGTTGTAAAGCAATTTTAACCACTTCTAACTCGTTCGACGTCTCTTTATTTAATTGCTACCTAATATCTGATATTTTTAACCTTTCTTTTCACTGATAACAGACTCCCCAAGTGACACATAGATTAACTTTTGAGTGATGTTTCTCTTGATTTGTTTATGTTCTAACTTATCCCAACCATCTTTATGGTGCAGATCAGGCTGACGGGTGAAATATGTGGTCATGATGTATTTCGTTTAATCAGGCTTAGCTGTATCAGCTACTTGATGCAGCAGACTAATGCCCAGATATGAAGCACAGTTGGGAGGTACTGTATCTTGTGACACATGAAATTTGCATTATGATTAAGTACCTTTTAGTATACACAGTCCTTAATCTTTAGGTGGCACGCTAAAAGTGACATTCCCATTGTGCTCATATACATACTATATAAGTGTAGCCATGCCATCTGTGGCTACTAGTTTGCTTCCCTCCTTGCAGTAAGTCCTGATACAAGCAGGCCTTGCCAGTAGTTGATATGGGGTTTCCCCCCTCCGAGGAGCTGCACTTGAGTGACAGCGAAAGGTGTGACATCAGGCCTGGGCATGACCAATCATGAGACAGACCTTGTGCCCTCCTCATGGCTGTACTTCAGGAGTGCCTTTCCCCACTTGAGGAACAGGTCACACATTGGAGAAGCTGATTATTGGGCCTTCTCCAGTCCTCTTCCCTCCGGGGGAGAGTGAGTGTGGGCCATACCTCCGCCTCTGCTAGGGAGGCAGGGAAGAGCTAGAACGGCTGCAGGTGCCCTTGGCCTGTAGTGACGGTCCAGGGACCATCCTTCAGTGGTAGGTGAAAAGTACTGCATCGGGCAGAAGCTTGCCCTGTGACTTTGCTGTACAGAAGAGATAATAAACCGTTCCTGTTATACCTCCTGCCTGGTGCGTGACCTTACTAGGGGGAGAGGTAATAGTTCTACGTGGGAGATTACCTTCAGTTCCTGGAGCCGGCAGATGGAGGCACTGCAAAAGAGTATGAAGGGTATGAACCCCAGAAGCCTAGTCCTGTGTCCCCACTACCACCGGCGGATAGTTACTTAGTTACATAGTTACATAGTAGATGAGGTTGAAAAAAGACGTAGGTCCATCAAGTTCAACCTATGCTAAATTTAGACAACAGATACTTTATCCTATATCTATACTTACTTATTGATCCAGAGGAAGGCAAACAAAAAACCCCATTAAGGGGAAAAATTAATTCCTTCCTGACTCCAAGAATTGGCAATCGGATTAATCCCTGGATCAACATCCTTCCCATTTATACTTATTTGGTATATCCCTGTATACCTTTCCCATCTAAAAAGATGTCCAAACTTTTTTTGAACAGATCTATTGTATCTGCCATCACAGTCTCCATGGGTAATGAATTCCACATTTTAACTGCCCTTACTGTAAAGAACCCTTTCCTTTGTTGCTGGTGAAATTTCCTTTCCTCCAACCTTAAGGGATGAACCCGAGTCCTTTGTACTGCCCGTGGGATGAATAGTTCTTTTGAAAGCTCCTTTGTTGTCACTGAATATATTTGTATATAGTTATCATATCCCCTCTTAGACGCCTCTTTTCTAATGTAAATAAATCTAATTTATCTAGCCTCTCCTCATAAGTTAGAATGTCCATCCCCTTTATTAATTTGGTGGCTCTTCTCTGCCCTCTCTCTAGTTCCATAATGTCTTTTCTTAGGATTGGTGCCCAAAATTGTACTCCATATTCAAGGTGTGGTCTTACTAATGCTTTATAAAGGGGCATAATTATGTTTACTTCCCTTCCATCCATTGCCTGTTTGATGCAAGATAAGATCTTGTTTGCCTTTGCAGCTACTGCATGACATTGGGCACTATTGCTAAGCCTGCTGTCTACATGCACTCCTAAATCCTTCTCCATCAAGGATTCCCCCAATATATCTCCATTTAATTTGTAATTCGCCTTTTTATTCTTGCATCCCAAATGCATAACCTTACATTTATCTGTATTAAACCTCATCTGCCATTTACCTGCCCACGTTTCCAGTCTCTCCAAGTCCTTCTGAAGAGAAATTACATCCTGCTCTGATTTTATTACCTTAATCAATTTAGTATCATCAGCAAAGATGGAGACTTTGCTCTCGATCCCAACCTCAAGTTCATTAATAAACAAGTTAAAAAGCAGGGGTCCCAGTACCGATCCCTGAGGTACTCCACTCACGACTTTAGCCCAACCTGAAAAAGTTCCATTTATGACAACCCTCTGTTGTCTGTCCTTTAACCAGTTTTCAATCCAGGTGCATATATTATTACTGAGTCCAATTTTCTTTATTTTGTACACCAACCTCTTGTGTGAAACCGTATCAAAAGCCTTTGCAAAATCTAAGTAGACCACATCAACAGCATTACCCTGGTCTAAATTCCTACTTACCTCCTCAAAGAAACAAATAAGGTTAGTTTGGCAAGATCTATCCTTCATAAATCCATGCTGACTATTACTAATCATTTTGTTTTCCATTAGGTATTCCTGAATATTATCCCGTATTAAACCTTCAAGTAGTTTCCCTACTATTGAAGTCAGGCTTACTGATGACTCAGCCCTCCTTTTACCAGCAGGTATCATGCACCACACGACCAGTAATGACCAAATCTCCCACCGAGTTGGGGAAACACCGTTACATATGCAAGAAGAATCTGAGTGGCTGAAGTTTGAATACTGATGTTACTAAAACATTCGTAATCTGTGTACTTGCATGTATTTACTATTTTTTACTCCTTTCTTTATCTTAACAACTTAACCACTCATCGTCTGTTAAATTAATTGACTCCCACCATATTTTATTTCATTCCTTCTTCCTATATGTACCTACAGTACATTACATAAAATGACTACGTTAATTAGCGAAATTATTCTAGTATAACTTAAGCAAACCTTTGGCTTTTTAAAATTTCTTGGAAATGAAGAAAGCTCTACTTCATATTTAACAGAGATCCTGAAAATGACAATGCATACAAATGATGTGTTTTTTCCTACAACCTACCCTCTTTATTGTCAAAGGACAAATGAGGGGAAAGAGCATCAGGTGTCATAGGGAATCCATTTGGGCTGATGTCAAACTGCTCCTATGTCTCAATTGTGTTTAATTCTTTTTGAAAAAGTATTTTATAAGTCCTTATACTGATGCAGCGGCCGTTATTTGAACGCGCCTCGAATCAGTTTTCGTGTTGACCGCTGTATTCCATTCGGTATTTTCTCATTTTATCACTATTATATTATCCTTATAGGTGTCTGATTTTTAAAATCATCTATCCAACTCCAATGAAGCTTCATGCAGGAAATAAACATGGGTTTTAGTGATGTCATTGGGTGATAGCGATGTGGCATGTTTGTGTAATACTGGTCCACGTACTTTGCTACTAAGTGACCTCTGGCTAGATACCAGTTCATTTGTAATTAGCTAGCTCTGCACTTAGACAAAGTGCTTGTCTTGAGAAAGCCAGGTATGGGGCCTGAAATGTTGGTAAAATAAACATTCCCTTTATGTATAAAGTCCACTGGAGTGCCTG